>NC_079164.1:49294326-49354326 GCF_947568905.1 Ostrea edulis
AGGACAAAATTATAAGAATTGTGTCTACTGAGGTAGAAATTGTGGATCACGTTATTATTAATAAATCTCTTACTGTAGTTCAAACAAGAGGTATGCATCTACAAGCAGTGTCATAAAACTAAGATCTAGCTTGTTCAAAAGCTGTATTTCATCATTGTCATTGTAAACTTTTCACATTTTCATCTTCTCTGGAACCACTGGGCCAATTTCAACCAAGCTTGGTACAGAGTACATATACTGTATCTGTGGGTGAAGGGTATTAAAGTTTGTTGATTGATTGTTCAACATCCCACTCGAGAATGTTTCACCCATATGGAGACATCACCGGTAAAGGGCTGCAAAATTTAGGCCTATGAGCAGGAAGGGATCATTACTGTGCCACACCTGCTTTGACATGGACCTTGGTTTTTGCAGTCTCATCTGAAGGACTGCCCCATTTAGTCACCTCTTACGACAAGCAAGGAGTACTGAGGACCTATTCTAACCCAGATCCCCATTAAAGTTTATAAAAATGAAGAGCCACACCCCCTTCAAAGAGTAGATGCCATAATGAAGGAAAACTGAACATTAGATAAGTGTTGTAAAAAATCTTCTAAATAACCACTGCAGCAGAGATGCCAAGTTCAAGCTTCTTTATTTAGTGTAAATTCAACTTTGTTTCAGCTATGACCCTTGAATCAAATCAATAATGGTACCAGTGGGGGTGGGGGTGCAAGTTAAAATTAATCTTCTCCAGAACCACTTCGCCAAAGATCAAACTTATTTTAATTACCAGAACACAAATCATCTTTGGGTTATAAGCTTACTCAAATAGTCACACCCCTTTCCAATTGAAAAAAATGCAAAAATGAAAAAATATGGCACTGTCTTTTCTTGGCACAATGTATGCTTGGTAAAAGGGGATTTACATTTGTACAAATGAAGGACCACGCTCCTTTCCAAGGGAAGATAATAGTGGTATCTATGCATAAACACATAGCCAATTTCAATCAAACTTGGAACAAAGGATTCCAAAATAGAGAGAAAACATTCTTTGAAAAAAAAAAATCTCTCAGATTCAGTGAGCAAATTTCAACCTAACTTGGTGTAAAGTATTACTGGGTAAGCAGGGGGGAAAATTGTTCCAATGAAGGGTCAAACCCAATTCCAAGGGGAGATATTAGCAAAATAGTGAAAAGATGGTTTACTTTTCTAGAATCAATGAGCAAATTTTAACCAAACTTGGCATTAAGTATTATTGGCTAAATGACCCCCCTCCCCCATTAAGAAACTGTTGAAATAAGGCACTTTTTCCACATATAAAAGATTTAATCAGAGGTTCTGACTCCAGAGGTGGCCAAACTTGGTATGTAGTATTTAAATGTAAAACAATTTGAAGGAGGTATGCTACACCAGAGCAATTTGATATGGATAAAAAGTGGAGGATATGTACAATGTTTTGAAATCGAAAATTTTCAAAGTTACTTTATTTAGTCAAAAAATGCAGTTTTAGTCAAAAGCAATTTTTAAAAAAAAATTTAGAACCCCTGCTGGACTTGTAACCCGTGATCTACAGTTCAGTAGTCGACATGCTAACCTACCGAATGACTCAATAACTTTTTAAATGAATAGACAAATATTGCTAATCTTCATGTTTTAAAAGGAAGGATGTTGGCCATTATGACAATGTAGAGAATCTCTTTAATACCATCTTCTTTAATACTATTGATACCAAATTGACTAAAGTCATATCATGCTTTTTCTTTTTAGCTCACCTGAATGGTTTTGCATTAGAGGATGTAGAAAACATTCCTCTCAAAAAACACACGGGTTCAATTTATGAAATTAATCATACACAATCTTTATTCCATCTAGATGATTTCAGAAAATATCAGGATAATCAAATAAAATGTCAAAAACTTTTTTCCAATGGGTTCCTTATTCTGTGAAGGGTTCATTTGTGTGGGAGGAATTCGAGAGTGAGCACCATTTAACATTCAGTCTGAACTAGATACATACACAGTACATGTATACTTGGTATCCCAACAATCGAACTGGAACTAGAGCTTTACAATCATTACCTTCAGACTAACCCTGATAAAGATTAATATAATCCTTCACTGGTACTAGTGTGGGATAGGGAAATTCCACTGAGGGGACAAGATTACCAGCCTGGGACGAGGCTTTTCCGAGTCCTAGACAGCGAATCTTGTTCCCGATAGAATTTCCCCATTGCACACGAGTCTATAATGAAGGATTATTTTTCTCAAATTTTTACCCACTTTTTAGTGCATGAATTCAAGAAAATTTAAAATCCTCATTTGAACTTCAATGCAAAAATTGGACAGCTAGAAAGTATACTCCCAAAAAAAAACCAAGGTTGTCCACCAGAAAGCTATGTCAAATTGAAATTTAAATAAAACAATACAAAATATTTTACTTCACCGTGTAACGTAAATCATAGAAAATATGACATTATCAAATGACGTCGCAGCAGTGTGAGACAGAAAAATCTCACATGGGTAAAGTCGATTTCACACTGGTGATAATGTACTTCCTTTACCCTCAGACTAACTCTGATAGAGATAACAAATTCCATTATGTTTTACTTCCTTTACCCTCAGACTAACCCTGATAGAGATAACAAATTCCATTATGTTTTACTTCCTTTACCCTCAGACTAACTCTGATAAAGATAACAAATTCCATTATGTTTTACTTCCTTTACTGCTGCCATTTTCTGGTGCCTGAAGCACGGAGATACATAGCAAATTACATGATTACACACAATAAATAATGTTTACACTAAGCTATTTCTACATGACTAGTAAAAACATGATTCCATTTTACATAAAAAGAGTCACAACCTTTCCTGGCTATACATTGGAGTTTGTGATTTTTATAAAACCAAGAATTATATCATACAAGTGTAATCCATGCCAAGAGAGAGGCCAATTACAATAACAAAACTGAATAGTTAAAATATCTCATGTTTACATAGCAACATTATATATACATATCAAAACTACAACACACATAGTTGTATACAGTTTACCTTTTGTATATAGAAATGGAATATCAAAAGTTAATGCAGTATACTTAACTCTGACATGAATATCCGGAAAATACATATCTTAAAATGGAATTTTACAATGTAAATAGTGTATGAAGATGCAGAATGTTGTAAATGTCAAATCACATATCTCAGTAAAATTCTGCCTTTATTCGAGAATATCTATCAGAGTGCTAAGGAAACTGATCAGCTACAGAGTTAATGTCCCACGTTAAACCAGTTTTTGCTTTTCAAGGGCTTCCTATCGGCCTGAAAAAGAAAATTATATTGATTACTAGGCGATTCCAAACACTTCACATATTACAATGAAAAAAATTAAAATCCTCAAGTTACCAGAGAAATATAGAATAATTTGCACATCTGTTCATTGATTCTTTTTTCTCAGGAGTAAAGTACATGTATATCAAAACAAACTTTAAGTAACCATATTATGCATGCATAAATCAAACCCATGATTAGATTGTGTCTAGAAATGAAGATGGTGTCAAGAATTGTTAATCAACATCATCTGAACTGCTGTTTATGCACATTCCTGTTTAGATTCTTAATAATCTTGAATGAAAACTTTACAGAACTAGAAAGCATGCACCTTAAGAATAAAGAGTGTGCCCTGTAACCTAAAGGCATTAGTGGAGGTTTTAATGACCTTATCTGTTGTGAAACACCAGACCTACCAGACATACAGCTGCTGGCTGCTCAACTCTAACTGTTACAATAAGGAAAACAGGTGACACACAAAAGTAACTAGAAAACCAACAGAAAGGGCCCCACAATAAATCGAAAAAGGGGCCCTCCTTTGCCTAATCCCAAGTACTGTGTATAAAATTTATGAAAATATTCCCAAGCAAACTTAGTTATCACACGCCATGGAAAGTGTTGACAGAGAACAGACATTGATTACTATAGGAATCCATGCATTGCCTTTAAATGAGAATCTTCTCATGTAATCTCAAGTTGCATGCCATAGAATATGCTATTATCTTTCTAATATATTTAAAAAAAATTTAAGTCCCACAAACTTGGTAAAGACAAAGACAATAAAAATTGAAAGGAGTTTCCTCTGCCTAATTCAAGTACGATTATATCCTGTATAAAATTGATGAAAACCTTTCCAAGGAATCTTAAGTTACCATGTGCCATAGAAAGTGATTATAGACGGAGTGATTACCATATGGCGGGGCCCTAACAATAAATCCCAAATAGCATCTACATTGTACGTGTATAGCCATCCTACATAGGAAATCCAGTCTAACAATGGGAAAAGATTTTCTGTAAATTCCTCCAATGTCATGAAACAAATTGAAGACAAAATATGAAGATTAACAATCTGACAATACTAAATGTACAAACATTACTCCTTTACATTGAATTCCATAGGTTTGACCCTGTGTGATCTCTTTGGAGTAGATATTCTTTGTATAAAGCTCCCAAATGCCTTTACTGGTGTAACAGCCAATTTCATTGGATCAGCTGGTATTTTGTGCTTTGATCTGACTGGTGTGTGAAATTTGCTGCTTTTCAGTTTTGTTGGTGTCTTAATTCTAATGTCTCCCTCTTTAACAGATGTTGATAGTTCAGGGTCTTTGCTTTTCGGTACAGCTGGTATTTCATAATTACTGCTTTTCATTTCAACATTTTTGTGTTGTACAGGTGTTGATGTTTTGATACATTTATTTGCAACAGGTGTGGGAAATTTGGACTCGTTCTGAGATGACTGTGATCCCTGTGCCTCAAATAACTTAACAAGATTACCCACCTTAGATGTACTCTTGGTATTTTCTTTGTTTTTGTCCTTGGGCGTAAAACCTATGCTGAATTTTAATCCGCCAAGTCTCGACTGAAAAGAAAAGGGATTCATTTATGTAATAGTGAAAACAGACATGTACCCTCACATTAACTCAAGCAAAAGGACTCCTCTGTTGGTATCTACCTTTTTAACGGATGATGAATTTTCTCTATTTGTGCTGAGTTTTGGTGTGCGGAGTTTGCCAGGTGTTTTCTTCGGAGTTTTTTTGGACTTTCTTGCACTAGAGGGTGTTTCTGGTTTAGCAGGAGTCAGAGGAGCTGATTTCTGTGGGACAGATCCATGTTTTGCCTGAAAAAGGTTCAAAATTTCTATATTTAACTCCTGCAACAAGAAACTTTGATTTTTATTAAAATCAAAATTAAAACTGGGAAAATTGAAATATACTCAGTATTCTTAAAATAACATAGAATGGTTTTGGGCTACATTAAAATGGGGCTAAATCATTCTTTTAAAGCATATAGGTAATGGGTAAAATTAACAAGGGAGTAAATTTTTCAGTATACAGTATATATATTGATTTTAAGGCCTACAGAATCAGCAGCAGATTACGTGTATTAAAATGAATTTCAGTCTACATAGTGCCTTGATGTAGTAGTAGGGAGATACATGTTTGTTTTTATATCCCTCCGAAAAATTTTCACTCGTAAGTGCCACAAATTTATACCTATGCAAGGATGTAGCAATGAAGGTTTTATAAAATGCACAAGCCTTCCACAACACAAGACATTCACTGTTTAAGTCCTGCAATTCTCACTTCTAAATACTGTGCATTTGGCAAAGGAGCAATCACTGAATATTCTAAAGGGGCAATAGTTGTGAAAGTGATGGCTACCATTTTGTCTCAAAATCTCTCAATGGCATAGGTATACATATACAATAAAAACATTTTATTTTGTCCAAAAACAAGAGAAACCTAACAAAACTATGTTAGATAATCGCTTTTAGTGTAAAGAAATATACAAGAAGAATTATTGCCTTGCAATACAATAATGATTTAATCACCAAAATTACACATTCATGTGCCTGCTTTGAGGTTAAAAAGTATTTGAAATAATTAAATACTGATGTCATTACTGAAATATGTAATACTAAGAGCAATTTTTTTTCAATTCAATTTTTGGAGACAAAACGACAGATAATGTCCCTTTAATGTCTCAAGTTTGATGCAGCTAAGGCATGAGCAAAGCTCAAACTTTAACTCACTAAGTGAATGTTGTAAAGCTCAAACTTCAACTCACTAAGTGAATGTTGTAACCACTGAGCTACCATGACAGATGTACATACTTGCTTAATGCTCCGAAGATGCATGGATGATTTTGTATCGTCTTCATCGCTCAGCTGTTCGTTTTTGCGTTTCTTGCCACTAGGCATCATGCTATATCTCAGTGCATCATCAGTGAATTCCTGAGGCTTGACGTGCTGGGTTTCTACAGGGTAAGATGTTTTAAGGTGGGCTGGACAGAGGGTGTTTCTCCTTTGTAGTTCTGTCAGTCTATTCCATTCGAATTCCTCTGGCTCATCCTCACAGTGGAACACACCACCTGCAAATACATGTATGTGTAATTTAAACAACCTTGGTATCATCTAAAGGCAATATAAGACCTATATGTAGATAAATTTTTACTAGGGGTGTGCAATATTACTGGTATATTGATATTATGCAATGCAAAAATCAAATACCAGTATTCTGTGATGTAATATTGATATCTAGAAATAATCAAGAATCATAAGAAAATTATAAAAAAATTTTTTATCAAAATTAATCATCTGCAATATTATATATTGCAATATTCAAAGTAAAACATTGCAATATATCGCAATATGATTTTCACTTGCAATACCAAACTCTAATTTTTACACACACACATGCGCACAAAACCCCACTTAAAATGTTATGTTGGGTGTGCAGGTAAATATAACATGAAATCTTAAATGGAAAAATTAATAGCTAAAGCAGGCCATTAATGGCATCTACTGTACTTTACAAATTTTGATATGAATTGTAGTGGATTTCCGGATGTTTTGTGATCAAACTGATTTTTTGATTGATAATATTTTGAAAAACTCTATGGATTTATAATCGTACAAATGATATCAATTTATATTTGTGTACCCAAATTTTGTTTAATAAGTACAAGTACTGAACACAGTATCCATTTCTACAAAAGACCCTACAGAACTGCTAAATTTTACGTACAGTAAAGATAAGCAGGTGTGCAGTAGTTGTATAGTACTGGATCTGTGGAATACTTACGTGGCACACTGGCAGTAGAGGCTGTGGAACTAGTACTGTACAAACTCTGGTTCATATCACAGCTTGACAAACGCTGGGAGTGACTCCTAAGTGACATTCTTCGCTCTGACAGGGCATCCATGACTTCACTATAAAATAATACACGATCAAAAAAAAACTTTTTAAATTCTACACTGAAAAAAAAAAAGGATTGAAAAATAGTGATTCATCCCATTCAAACATTCTTTTATATATCTGCACTTAAATTATATATCCCCACCAGACATTAACAATGCACACACAAGACAGTGCTTAAAACATCACCAAAAGTAATCAGATACAATGGCTCAAACTTCAAAGTTCTTGATCTCTCAAAGTGAAATCATGGTCCCAATAAAACTCTCCATATAACTTAGCAAATTTACTCACATTAACTTTTGATCTTTCAAAGTGAAATTTTGGTCATGTAAAACATATTTTATTCTTTTGAACTCTTGATCTCTCAGAGTGGTGGTAGCATGTAACACCATCAATCAATAAATTTTTTTTCTGCTTGGACCTTACCTGTATAACAGTGAATAACTAACACTGGTTTGGCAGTGTTAATAAGGTGCTTAGTATTGGGGTAAGTAGTTTATTACTTAATTGGTCCATTTTAATTCTGCATCTATGCTTTGTTATTGTTGTATACTGTGTTAACCTGACACTAAGACAGTACTTTTGAGAAAATAATTTAGAGACATGCCAATGAAACATTGTTAATTGTTATACCAGTACACCTAAAAAAATATCCTATATAAAACTAATGCAATTTGGAACCAACGTTTTAACTGTTAAACCAGCTACCACACTCGTGGTCTTTTGATTGGTCAACAGTTTACGAACTGTTGACCAGTCAATAATCTGCTCTACTTTTATTAGATACACAAGTCACACAATTCTTGGTCTGCTGCTTTGTTTAAGTAATGGTGTGGTTCACTGATTTGACTGATGATGAAATGCAGAAATTATTAGATGAAATGGAGGAGAAACTCAAAATTGTAATTATCAATTAGGGTATTGGGTATGTTTTCTTTTAAACAAGTGGACATGGAGATAAATGTACTCGATCACACTGTCCTGTAAAAGTTCCTAGTCAGCTGGTAAAAACAGCCTAAAATAAGAAGGTGTATAACAAAACAGTCAGAGACTGTGTTTTGTTTGACCCGAGAATGAATCTGTTGTCGTCAGCCTAAGCCTTCCGGCAACAGATCCGTTCTCAGGTCAAACAAAACAGGTTTTGTCCGAGGATCAAGTCAATAACTGTATATCATAAGAATGTGTGCTTTGTTTAAAGTGACTGAAAATTATAGCGATTATGTTCTTTATAGTTATTACAGGATTAAACATTCTTTTTGAAGAATTTATCGATGTGTAAACTCTGGACATTTTACCCACAAACTGAATAAAAGTGTGAAGCACTTTTATGTTAAGTTTGTGAGTAAAATGTCCAGAGTTTACACATCGATAAATTCTTCAAAAAGAATGTTTGATTCTTATAATTCCAATTTGTTCCCTGTATTATCAAATTCAATAATTTGAATATTTTCCCCGCACTATATGTTATTTGTTTTCAGGCGCTTATGTATACATAGCGTTTTTGGATTTACTGATATGTAAATTCTCGTTTAGATTTATTTTTGTCCAATCAAAACAATTGTAATAAATAACATTGGAATTATTGAATGTGAAACTTCATTATCGATGAGAAATTTGTCTTGTAAGTAGGTACATGTACAGTGTATGTCTAAATAAACTTTGAAAATTATTAGTATTTTTACAAAATTAAGTTCAGTGTTGTTAAAATAAACTCAATTATCTGAAAAAATATCAAGGAAAACATTTCAAAACAACACTAGGATGTTTTAGATATGTAATCCAGCTAATATTTAAAAAATCTGAACCATAAGGTTGGGGACCTTTAATTTCCAAATTTGACTTAACCTTTGATCTCTTGAAGTTTTATGAGTTTTATGAGTTATTGAGTCACCTGTATTAAAAGTTGTTCAACAGCAAGCATACCACAGACCTTACATCAATGATGTGAAACTACTTTATTTCCCCCAATATCAAATAAAAGTTGAACAATTGTACTTGCTATGTATAAGGTTTTTACCTCTTTAGGGTTATATTGCTGACCGTTTTGAAATGTTCCTTTTTGTGTGGGGACTCCATAAAGATTGAATCATCCAAGGAATCAATGGCCTCTCGAGGCCTCAGAACCATTTTGGTTTCAGTTTGTCCAAACAAAGCATGCCCCATTTCATGATCTGAAAAAGTGTTGGAGAAAATACCTATATCATCTATAAAAAAAACCTTTAATATTTCAAAATACATTTGTGCATGTAATCTTTTAGAGTAGATTGATGTCGAAAGTATTTGGGTATTTTTTTTCATAATGTACATGTACTGTACCTTGCATTTTGATCGAATCAATAACTTTGTTCGTGGAAAACAATTCAGCATTTTCTGTAACCTTGCAACCATTCTTGTTAAGATCTCTCAGCTGTCTAGTAGCATGGTCTAACTGAACCTTCACGCTTCGGATATCATTGTCTGCAATTGGACAAAAGATTTATTACTTTAAAGGAAAAAATTACAGACAACCAATATTTATTTTAAAACAATGATGCTTTTAATGGATTTTTTTCAATAAACATTTCATTTTCAGAGAACAGTTGCCTGTGGTCCCTAACCTCCCAATTCTTATGAGTTCATTCTTTAAAAGCAGTACACAAAAGTACAGTTTAACCACTACCAAAACTTACTGAGTAGTTTGTTCTTTAAACACTCTGCTTGAAGTTCCTCCTTTATCGGGGCAAGATCTTTTTCTGCCTTATCCAGTCTCGATTTGTATGCAGCTGCTTCAGATTTCATTGCATCATAATTTTGCTAGGAAATAGGAAGAAAAGTATAACATATGAATATAGCACAAATTATGATTAGTTGTTACAGTGGTTTTGGGGCACACATGTACTACTCCACTAGCAAAATTAAAAAAAAACCCAAATAAAATCAATCAATTTTGACACTGTAGATGTATTTAATTCCAGAGTCTTAATTTCATGGATTATCATTTTTGGTTATAAATTTTATGTATGGTTTACATGAAAATAGCTTACATGCTTAAAGTCCACTGGTAAGAAATTCCACGGATTTTATGCAGTGCGTAATAATGAACATTTACAGAATTTAAGTAAAATAAAATGCCAATATGACATATTATCACTGTACCACAAATGTTTTTACAATCAAATTCAACTTTCCATACAGAATTAATGATTGGTACAGATGGATATTTCTAGAGAAATCTAATCTAAATAGTGTGTACCTTTAGAACCTTGTTATCTAAAGTGAGCTTGTCACACTTCTGGCGGAAATCTCGAGCCACATTTCTATGAGCTTCCACTTCCTGGTTCTGAATCTCAATGAGTTCTTTCTTTTTGCTGTAGTGGACTTTATAGCTGTCTAGCATTCGCTGGGCTTTCTCATTCTCCACCAGGGCTTGTTTCAACTCATTTTCCAGCTATCAAAGCAAATAAAATCCAGTTATCATTACATATGAAAACCGTACAGAAAATACATGTAATTGAACTTCTCCAATTGTCTGAAAAACACATTTAAAAAGTTTTTATTTTTCTACTAATACCGCTCACCTCATTTTTCCTTTTAATGGTTTTAGGGTACATCATTTTTTTAAACAGATCATATAATAAAAATACCCGAATGCAGAAATATCATTGCATATAGGGAAATTTACCTTTTCTTTGGTTTCTCCTTCCTCGTATAATTTTTTCTGCCAGCTGTGGATTTCATTTTTTAGAGAAAGTTCAGCATTCTCCTTCTGGTTTTGGGTCTCAAGTACCTTAAGTTCAGCTTGCTTCAATTTGTAATTAAAGTTTTCTTGGAACTTTTCAAGCTGTAAAGAAAAAATTCAGTTTATTAGTCTAATAAACTTTGAAGAATATCTTCTTTAAACATTCTAAACAGGGGTTGAAAATTTGTTTTGATGAAGGTCCAGTCTCTAGGCTTTTCCCATTTATTAGTCCCAAGCCCAATCATCAATTTCCAAAGTCCCAATATTTGTATATCAAGAGGCCCATGGGCAACATCGCTCACCTGAGTCATCTTGGCCCATATTTAAAGATTTTCCCTACATGTTCGCATGTAAAACTTTAAACCCTATTGTGGCCCCAACCTAACCCCAGGGACCATGATTTTTACAAACTTGAATCTGCACTATGTCAGGAAGCTTACGCGTAAATGTAAACTTCTACCGCCCAAAGCTTCTTAAGAAGATTTTCTTTATGTATTTGTATGTAAAACTTTGATCCCCTATTGTGGCCCCACCCTACCTCCAGGGGCATGATTTTAGCAAACTTGAATCTGCACTATATCACTTACCTTTTCAGAGTACCCTTCATTTTCTTCCTGCCATTTATCTCTTTCAGCTTCTACTGCATCAAGCTGAAAATTAAAAGTTGTAAACTCAAAAGTCATTAAAACTCCTTTCCTTCAGGATACTCAATATAAAATTTGAATTCAATTTATTCCACTATATCAGTCTTTTTTAGCAATGGATTAGGGCTATGTTACCTGTTGTTTATAACTGTTGACTTCAGCCAAAGCAGTATCTCTCTCTTCTTTGTACAGTTCCACTTCTTTCTGTAAATCCCCAGTGTTGTGGGTCTGGTTTTCAATGTCTTCAGAGAGACATTGGACTTTATCTTGTAAGAACTGAATGTCTTGTTGAAGCGTTGAAATCTGTTGACAAGAACTGGCAATGTCTGTCTCCTTCTCACTCGCTGTCATTTGTAACTGTGCTATAGCTATGTTTCGTTCCTTGATGACATTGTCTTTATCCATGATCTTGTCCTTGAGTTCACGAGTAATGGACTTCAGCTCCCTATGGCTAGTCAGCTCTTCTGTAAGGAGATCCTCTAATTTTTTAGCTTTTCCTCTTGCATCCTCCACCTCCCTCTGTCGCTGGGCAACCCTATTTTCCAGATGAGACACGCGATCTTGAAAGATGAGCCTCTGATTACTAAGCATGCCTTCTTTTTCAGCCACCATGGCCTCATATTGATGAGTCATCTGGTGGAGCTTCTCTGTCATCTCCGAGCTGTAGTTTTCTTTAACCTCCTCAGAGGCCCTGGAGTATTCATTTTCCAATTGTGCGAGCTGTGCTCGCCAGTAAGACTCTTTTTCCTCAAGTTTCCTGTGAGTTTGATTCTCTAACTCTTGATAACGTTTTGTTCTGAAGTCCACATCCTCCTGCAGTTCTTGTATAGTTTTCTCAAACATAGCCTTCATTTCTCTCTTAGCTTCCCTCTCCACCTTACACTGCTTCTCCAGCTCTACTATTGTTCTTTCATTGGCCATCCGTCTATCCCGAGCATCCTTAAGTTCATGATTTGTTGCTGTAATGTCTACTACTAAACTCTTTAATTCTTCTTCACTTTTTTGCTTTAATTGTGAATTCTCCTCTTTCAAAGCTGACACATTCTCCTGGTGTTCTTCACACAATGTCCTAATTTGCTCTCCATATTCACTGATTACTTGTTTCTTTTCCTCAACAGAGTTTTCATAATCTAATCTCAGTTTCTCTGCCTCCGTTTCCTTGCATTCAAGTTGTTTGTTGGCTTCACTAAATTTTTCAGACATATCCCCGAGTTGATTAAGATTCTGTTCCTGTTGAGATGTCAATTGGTTTACAGAGGTTTTTAATGTCTCTATCATTTCACACAAGCTCTGTTTTTCTTTCACAAGATTGTCACATTCATTAACTTTCAAATTCAGTTCATTTTCCATATCATTGTTTCTGGATATTAGGGATTCCAATTCACTCAAGGTATTTGAATTTTCTACTCTTATTTGTTTCAAAGAATTCCTCAGATGTTCTGAATTTTCATTCAAGTCCAAAATCATTTTATCAAGATCACTCTTTTCTTCTAAAAGTCTTTCGGAAATGATTTTTTCCCCAGAAAGATTGCTTTCCAGGTTTTTATTTCTCTCTTCTAACTGTGTTATGTACTGGCCTTTCTCTTTAAGTTCAGCAATAAATTCTCGTGTTTTTGAGTTGAGATCAGACTCAAGACTAGTGATTTCCTCTGTAAGAGTCTCAACCTGTCTTTGTGCCTCATCTTTCTCACTAACAGATGAATGCAAATTTCTCTTCTCTGTCTCCAGCTCATTGTGAAGGTTTATTACTTGACCTTCCAAATCCTGGTTTCTGCTTTGGAGTGATTCCCTTTGTTGAGATTGATCATTTAATTGACAAGACAGAGTCTGAATTTCAGTTTCCAATCTGTTGTTTTTCTCTTTCAATCTCTCACATTCTGAGGCAGATTGCTGAATGACAGACTGGCTGGCAAATGTTTGCTTTGTTAGGGAATCAACTTCTTCTTTCAAACTTGTGATCTTCTGCTGCAATTCTTGAGCCTCCTCTTCATGGTCATAGATTATTTGGACTTGCTTAGCTTTATCAGTGGTTAGCTGATCTATCTGCGTCTGAAGTTCATCTCTTTGTGCACGGACATCCCCCAAGCTGCTCCTTAAATTTGCCACCAGACCATTCAGTTTATTCTTTTCAACTTCAAGAGAATCACACTCTCTGGACAATTGTCCAACTGTTGTTTCCATATCTTGCAGACGTTTTTCAAACTGATCCCTTTCAGTCTTCATTCTGTTCTGTGCTTTGTTAAGGTTCAATTCTCTCTCTTTCATTTCTTTCACCTTCTTTTCCAGTTGTTGGATTTTCTGCTGGAGTTGTTCATTGTCTGCTTGCTTGACCTCCGCAATCTTCTTCACTAGTGCCATCTGGCCACTGTTTTCTTCCAATGTGTCTTGTTTCTTCTGAACCTCTTCTCTTACTGTTTCAAGTTCTGCCTCTCTATGATTTAAATGCTGACGTAACATCAATACTTCTACATTTATCTTCTGGTTCTGCTCACTTGCTACCTCATGTTGCCTGAGCTGCTCCTGGTGGAAATCAATCTCTTGCTGTAGACGATTTTCAAGGTCATTTCTTGTCTGCTCCAATCTATTCAGTTCCTTCTTCATCGTCTGTTCCTTCTCCATTGAAACCATTTGAAGATTTTCGTGTTCACTTTGCAACTTTTTGTTCTGTGATGTTATCTTAGAAATGTCATTTTTCATATCATCCACAGTATTCTGCATATCTGATTCCAAGTTCTTGTAGCTAGTTTTCAGTTCCAAAATTTCCATCTTGAATTCATCATTTTCTTGCCTCGTGTTATTCAAAGATCTCTGCAGTGTCTCAATTTCACACTTTTGTCTATTCACTTCCATGGTCTTATTCTCAGAGGAACACTTCTCAGCATTGTAGTCACTTTCTAGATCACTCACCCTGTTACTGAGGAACACGTTTTTCTCCTTTTCCCTCATCCAATTTGTGTTCAAAGACTCAAACTTCTGTTCCTTTTCTTCGATTTTAGCTTTGAGTTCACTCAACTGCTCCACAGATTTCTGATTGTCATGAACACTCAACTGGTGCTTGTCCTGCCAAGATGACAGCTGGCTCTGAAGTTCCTCTAACTGAGACTTATTCTTAACACTCATGTTATCGATCTTTTCTTGAAAGTTCACACAGTTAGCTTTTAATCTTTCCTTCTCACTCTGCAGTAGACTGAGATCTTGTGTAAGGCTGTTCCTTTCCTCTTGGTGCTGGTCTTGCTCCTCCCTGCTTTGGGACCTCATGGCCTCCAGTTGCTGCCTCAACTCCTCAATACTTTGATCCCTTTGAGTGATCTCCCATTGAGTTGATTCCTCCTGCTGTCTGGCCTCACGTAGCTGAGCATTTAGTTTTTCCTCTGTCTGCTTTATTTCCTCTTTCAATTGTGTCATTTCCTCTTTTAGAGCTTTTATTACATTGTCTTTGGTCCATCGCTCATTCTCCAGAACAATTTCTGTCTGTTTCACGGAGTTTTGTGCAGCTGCAAGTTTAGTTTTCAAAACCTCTTCTGAATTTCGAGCTTGCCCAGTTTTGGAGTCAAGTCGAATCTGAAGGTCCTCTATCTGAATCATTAATGAGGCCTTTTCTTTATTCAATGACTGTTCCAGAGACTTTTTTTCAGATAGAACTGTATCATAGGATGTTGTCATTGTCTGTCGTCTAGTCTCATGCATTTGCTTTTCACGTTCAAATTCCTAAAACATAAATAAATCTATTAGAGCATAATCTTAATTTTCAACAACTCATACAAGAACAGAAAGAAATGATTTGATGTCCTGTTTATAAAAATTTTAATCTACAAAGTAGGATATATACTGCCTTTCTCGTACTTCATTATTTTTAAAGAATTTCCAAATATTAACCTTTCTATCATTGAATTATTGAATTCAAACCCAATGACCATGTAACATAGAATTCAATGGAAAACTAAACAAGCTGCAGAACAGCGAAAGTTAAAATAATTCATTAAAGGAAATCCATCGTTACAGCACTGTGAACTACAAAACTTTATTCTCATCATTGAGTCTATTCAGTTTGCAAATGTGTCAATTACTTCTGTTAGTAGCGTGTACTCTGCTTGGTTGCGGGCCAGCTCCTTCTTCAGACTCGTAATAGATTCCTCCATCTCCTGACAGCGTGTCTGCAGACCCTCCTCTGACAATCTGACACATGCCAGGGTCTCCTGCTCCTCTCTAAGCTTCCTGGTCTGTGATTTGATGGTTTCATCCTGTTGCTGAGAAAGCTGCTGACTCTTAGTAAGCTGAAATTCTAAACTGGTGGCCTTTGACTGCATTGCATCAAATTCACTCTGAGCTGCCAGTAAATCTTTGTGAACTTCAGAAAACTTTGTCTAAAATAAAAAAAAATTCTGTAATTATATTTAAGCATTGCATACAGTAACTACCGATACTAAAAAAAATTTCCTGGATTGTAATATCATGGTCTCTAGCAACTTCACTGAATAAGCTACTTTAAGTTTATTTTACATATCAGAGTTAAAAAAATGCATCTGTGGACATGCAATTAATTAAGTAAATGCAGATTCTTGCTTTAGTGAGATCCCTGGAACTAAGCATACAATCTGCTCCAAGTAGTCAATGCAAAGAAATAAATAGGACTTGTCAGCAATATCTTCTCTTACCTGATAAGTTTCTTTGGCTTCTGTCATTTGCAGCAGATCTTTTTTCACTTGATCGTGAGCTATGGGGTCAATCCAGGCAGACTTCAACTGATATAACTCGGCCTCTAGGTCTCGGATCCGGATATCCGTTACCACTCCCATGTTTTCTCCAGTACTTCCACCCATACCTACAAAAAACAAAGATTGCAATATCACTTGTTTAATCCAATTTTCAAGGAATATGCTGTTAAGTGCTCTTCCTTATGGACCTTTCTATGGGTTAACACATATCAATAATTCCTTAAAGACCCAATTTTAAGTTAACACCCCCAAATTATAAGCTGCCTGTCAATCAAACATTTAACAATAGATCTCAGGTGGAGTGACATCTGCAGACACTGTGGTCTGGAGCTACCCCAGAGAGGTGTTTTGATAACAATAACATTCAGTACCTACAGGCATTCTTTAGATGTTGAGGAAGCCCAGTATACCTGAGTTTTGATAGCATTGACCTGTCCACAACTGCTATTTTCTTGTAATTCAATTGTTGTTAAAAAGACCCCTGAACAATGCAATTTCAATATAATTGTAATTTCTCCCCCTCTATATACATGTACATGCATAATAAATTACACAATCAGAAATCAAACAATAATTTGCACAATAATTCTTAAAACTTGTAACTTTTTGAAATAATTTATGTCAATTAATGATACCTCAATGACTGAGAGTAAGAGAGAGAGAGAGAGAGAGAGAGAGAGAGAGAGAGAGAGAGAGAGAGAGAGAGAGAGAGTAGAATGTGTGTCATCTACCCGTAGGAATACAACCATTATTCAAACACTATGACCACAGAAACTCTGCAGAGGTCCCTGAGACAGGTCCTGTGTATATCAAAACTATAAAAAAGCAGGGACAGGTAGATTTCTACCATGTTCTGTCTGGATCACCTCTGTCTCTGTGTATTTCTTTGAGTGCCATGGGATATAGCAATTAACACCTTGGTAGACCCTGGCCACTCCAGGCAAATAACATCTGTCTAGATAAGGCTCTGCCTACATTTTCACTAACCATAGGGTCATGAGATGGGTCTTTAAGCTTGAGGTCCCAATCTCAAGAAACATATCCAAGACAAACTTGTGGTGTACATGTTTTGATGCCTTAAAGAATAACTTACCAGTTGCAGCAAACATTTCTTCCAGTTCCTCTTTCTCTCGTTTCATGTCATTAAACTGTTGAATTGCACCATGTCGTGCCTCATTCATGGTGGACAGTTGTCCCTTGAGGGCCTCTATTTCCTCAGCTCTGTGCTGAAGTGTTGTTTGTAACATGGAGATTTCCACTTCCTGTGTGTGGCATTTGCTACGGTACTCATGATGACTCTTTTTCAAGGATTCCAAGCTGTGCATCTACAATTGCAGAAGGAACAGTTTTTAGAACCAAGTGATGAATTTAGTCATTTCTGAGGCATTCTGTTCATCAGTTCTTGTTAACCCATTTTATGGACTTACAGCTTCTTCCATCTGATTTAACTGTGTCAAGGTTTCTTCGTGCTGCTTCTCAAAATATTCTTTTTGTTGTTTCATT
This sequence comes from Ostrea edulis, assembly GCF_947568905.1. Classification (NCBI taxonomy): domain Eukaryota; kingdom Metazoa; phylum Mollusca; class Bivalvia; order Ostreida; family Ostreidae; genus Ostrea; species Ostrea edulis. The sequence goes on from NC_079164.1 coordinate 49,312,137, forward strand.
TCTAGAAAGTCAGTCATTTTAGCCTTGCAACTGTTAAAAAAAGAGAGAAATTTTAAAAATACAGACATTTACAAACATAACAAAATAAAAATTCAATTGGCAGTCCAATATGTATTCTGACAAAAAATAACTTTAAGGGACTGGTTCACGATTTTTGAAAAAAAATATATTTCATTTTTGATGTTAAACATTAAAAATATAATTGATTTAATGTTGACAACCAAAATTTTGACCTTCTGAACACAATAATAAAAGCAATATTTTAGCCTTAAATCTGTGTTTATGTAAACAAAGACTCGAGTCTTTTCATGCATACAAACAAACCAGTGAAATGTTAATTTTGTAATACATTTGCATCTTAATTTTGCATAGTAACAAATTTTAACTTTAAGATGACACACTTTACCCAAAGAATGCTTGAAAAGTGAAAGAAATGATAAACTTAGATCGATATCCATTTCTTTTGAAAATTTTGTAAACAATAACATACTGCAATCTTTGATTACAAAACAAATAATAAACTCTCTAAAATGAGCTTCTGTGATAATGTATAACCTTAATTTCTATGTGAAACCTTTGAAACACATTAGACAATAGATATTGATCAATAAAAGTGAAAAACAAAATTTTGGGGAAAATCGTGAATCAGTCCCTTTAATGTAATATTCTCACCTTTGTAAATCCTGATTCAGTTTTTCATTGAGATTATGCACTTGGTCCAGTTCATCAACAGCATCTTGTAGCTTTCTCTGTTCTCTAATAGCTACCTCTAGCTCTCTTATTTTGAACTCTGAAGATATATTAACATTTCATTCTACATACATGTACATTAATTTGCATTGCATTACACATAATCAGTTTCTTTGAGCTTATCACCATCCTTCTGTTCAAGTCTTTTTCCAGCAATCATTATGATATTGGAAACAATCGCAATGTTAAGCAACGAATTTACTAAAATATTACCTTTCTGTTCCAGTGTGGAACATTTTTCTTTTAGATCCATTTCCAGTTCACATCTCAGGTGTTGCTCACTGCGGAGACTGAACTCCAATCGCTTGATTTCTCTGTCCTTCTGTCGAAGCTGTGCCTGTAAAAAAAGAAGAAAAAAAAGACCATAGGATATAAAACAGTACGAAAATAATAAAAGATATAGTTCAAGATCAAATATGTTAAGCAAAATTACAATATGCAACTACATGTATCATCATACTTGATCTAAATGAACAGGAGGAAAAGAACCGACACAAGGCAATTAAATATCAGTAAATTCATTAAAACTTGAATACAGCACGCATTCTTAGAGGACCTACCTTCTGCATGAGCTGAGGGGAATGCATGAGGTCCCCAAACGAAGCAGGTGTTGGGGAGTTGAGGGACATCATGCGAAGTGGGGAGTTGATTTCCAGTACAGAAAGGTTAGCGACACTACTGTTGTGATGACCAGGAATTGGACTGTCTCTTATAGAGCCTGACATATCAATAACAATCTACATGAGGAAATACATTATAACACAAGTACACGTTAGGTCACAACACACACAATGGATTAGGAGGAAATACACATTATAACACAAGTACACATTAGGTCACAGCACACACAATGGATTAGGAGGAAATACACATTATAACACAAGTACACATTAGGTCACAGCACACACAATGGATTAGGAGGAAATACACATTATAACACAAGTACACATTAGGTCACAACACACACAATTCATAACAGTTGCAGTAAACTAGAGCTCTGCTATAATTCAAAATTACTTGTAGACAAGGGACAATTGCATGTTTAGTTTGACCAAAACACTTATAAATAACCAGTACCTTGCAGTCCAAAGCATTAGTAAAATGTGAAAAAAAAATTAAGCTCTATTTATATATCACAAGTCCTGATATGTATTGTTCTGTGTTTAAACACTGGCTTGAGGCATCACTAACTAATTGAGAATGAGATGATTATGAGAGATGTGTGAAATTGTCAACACCTTGTTAAGGGTAAATTTCTTACCTCAGGACTCTTGTATAAACAAGCACTGAGGTGAGGTGAGGTGTTTACAATTGCTCAGGCCAATCAGTGAACAATGGAGTTATTCAGTTATCATCAAAACAATTTCAAGCAGATTAAAAGATTAGTACATTGATAGTAGTATAATAAAATGGATTCAAAATGATAAAAGTAAGATTAAATGATTCATCATTTATTTCCTTTATATTAGAGATTTCTGTAATTAAAATGAAAATGCAGACAAAGTACAAGTGAGAATATATATACAAGCAGCTGCATTAGAGTAGGTACAAAAGGTAATAAAAGTGTGGAATGTGAACAAAATTACAGACAAAACACTGTTTAACAGTGACAATGAAGTGATACACACATAAAATATGGTATGACAAGAGTGTTTCTAAAGTGTAGGTTTCTGGATATTGCGGGTTCTGTCATACTGTTTGATTAAGTCTTTTGTAGAGAGCCCATGCGCATACAATACATTTCCAATTTAACTTTCGGAAAAGTGTCTCCTGATCCTGAGACAACATAATGTGAATAGTGCGTCTTAGGAGGATGAGATACAAGTCAGGATCAACAAGGCCACAAAGTTCAGCACCAAGATGAACACAAGTTCAATTTGTGAAGACATCCCATAATTCTTGATAAGACTCAAGATTGCAGAAAAAGAATATACCACAGTATTTGAAATTAGTCACTGGCCCGACAACCAAGTCCAGTAAAATTGGAGTTAGGCTTGTAAAATTATTACATATGCAAGATCGTCAGGCTGTGCTTTTCATAAATATCACTAACATTCTGCTGAAATTATATCACCATATTTGAAATGGAGCACTTGATAAGCCATTGACTGTAATCAGAACCAATAGTAAACATAGTGTTTCTATAAATGGTTTAATGCACCCTTGAACTCTGTCTTTTTCAAAACTGAGAAAAAGTAATGTTTGATTTGGTCTAGTAGATACAGAGACTTGAATGGCTAATGCTCAAAACAAATAATATTTTTGTGAAGACTGACACATGAGACAATGTCATTTCATACATTAGACATACACAGAAAGCAGGGATGTTCAAGTCATTAGTAAATAAAAGTACTTTGTAGACAAATTTTAGATTGCTAATTTTGTTGGTGCTTTCCATAAATGTTTAAACAACACATCACTTGGAAAACTGAAAGGTGTGAAACGGAATAAAATTAATATCAGACTGGGTGCACAGATCCCATTGCCCAGTTTGAAGACGGTATACATGTATTATAGATCCAACTGATTTTCATGGAGTTTTGCAAGTATAAATTGATAAATAAAGTGCACCACCACGGCACATGATACGCCCGTCACATATTGTTAACAGTATAGATTGTACCCATTAAAACATTTTTTTTATATCAACTTAATTAAATGTCACAGTGACCTTAAAGTAGGATGCGACACACCTTCTACCTAAGATGCATTAGTTGACCAATTTTGGTGATTCTAGGTCTAATAGTTTTCAAGTTATGAGCCGGACAAGTTTTTGCCATATATGGCCATATCTTCTTAATGAAAAGTCACAGTGACCTGGTTTTAATGTGCGACATACCTTCTACCCAAGATGTATCTACAGACAAAGTTTGATGATTCTAGGCCTTGTAGTATTTAAGTTACGGGTCGGACACGAAAAAGCTAACAGACGGACGGACAGACGGATATCTTCTTAATGAAAAGTCACAGTGACCTGGTTTTAATGTGCAACACACCTTCTACCCAAGATGTATCTACAGACAAAGTTTGATGATTCTAGGCCTTGTAGTATTTAAGTTACGGGTCGGACACGAAAAAGCTAACAGACGGACGGACGGACAGACAGACAGACGGACATGAACGCCATACCATAATACGTCCCGTCTTAAGACGGGCGTATAAAAACTAGAAAACTAACAAGTCAGAAAGGGCCACAGAATAAATCTAAAAATCAAATGGGACCTTCCTCTGCCTAATCCAAGTATTATGTACAAAATTTATTAAAATATTGCCATGGAAACTAAGTTATCTTGTGCCACAGAAAATGCTGATGAATTGACAGAGAGTAATTACTAATGGAATCTGAGCATTACCTGTAAATTATATGAGAATCTACAGAGTGAATACTATAGGGCACCAATCATTCATGCATGACAGAGCCTTGATGATATAAATCTTAACAATTGACTTTCCTCTGAGTGTCATCATTGCAGGTTAAAGACCCAATTTTAAGTTGACACCCCCAAATTGTAAGCTGCCTGCCAATCAAACATTTAGCAATAGATCTCAAGTGGAGTGACATCTGCAGACACTGTGGTCTGGGGCTACCCCAGAGAGGTGTTTTGATAACAATAACACCAGTATCTATAGGCATTCTTTAGATCTTGAGGAAGCCCAGTATACCTAAGTTTTGATAGCAATGACCTGTCCACAACTGCTATTTTCTTGTAATTCAATTGTTTTTAAAAAGGCCCCTGAACAATGCAATTTCAATATAATTGTAATTTCCCCTCTCTATATACCTGTACATGTATTATAAATTACACAATCAGAAATCAGACAATAACTTGCACAATAAGTTTTAAAACTTGTAACCTATTGAAATAATGTATGTCATCAATTTATGATACCTCTATATTTATAACAGAAATTATTCATTGAGTCAATGACAGAGAGAGAGAAAGAGGTGTGGGTGTAGAATGTGTGTCAGTTACCCTTAGGAATACAACCATTATTCAAACACTATGACCACAGAAACTCTGCAGAGGTCCCTGAGACAGGTCCTGTGTATATCAAAACTATATAAAAAAGCATGGACAGGTAGATTTCTACCATGTTCTGCCTCTGTGTATTTCTTTGAGTGTCATGGGATATAGCAATTAACACCTTGGTAGATCCTGGTCACTCCAGGTAAATAACATCTGTTTAGATTAGGCTCAGCCTACATTTTCACTGACCATATGGTCATGAGATGGGTCTTTAACTATGGTGAGTTTTGTTTGTGCCATTGTGATTGAGAGATGAAATGAAATGTGTGAAATTGACACCTTGCCTACAAGTAAATTTCTGACCTCAATACTTCAGTATAAACAATCACAACAATACCTGTTTATACAGAGATAAAAATTAACAGTTGTCTGATTGCCCAGGGCAAGTAAAAGCTCAGTTCAAACAAGTGAAACTCAATACCCACTTGTCCAATCAGGCAAAGTGAATATTTCATTAGTTCATTATCATACTTGTGTTAAGCCCAATGAATATCAAATATAAAACCCCAGGAGTTTTAACTGAAGCGGCAAATCAAATTTACAGGTTTAATTGACGCTGACAACAATATAGTCTGCACTTGTCAGAAATTCAGTGCTATCACCAGCACTTCATCTTTTCTTACCGGTAATACAACTTTATACAGAATTGATAACATCCATGCACATTTAGATTGAATTATCAAATAACAACTGATTTGTTACACTTTTGAAATGTTGTGTATTAAATTGGGGAAAAAAACACCAATATTCAAAGCATTTAAATTGAATTTGAGTGAAAAATTTTGAACAACAAAGTTTTGCATTCGGACAATTGAAAGTTTGAATGTAATGCCCAAAGTTAAAGGTCATAGGAAATGGTTTTAAACATTATGTTATAAGAAATGTATGTACAATACATGCAACATACATACAGTAAAATACAACACCTATGATAAATTGATTTTTCAGAAATATCTGTTGTTAGAAGAAAATACAAATGTAAATCTATTAGATTTTCACTCACAAAAACTGTATTATATTAAAGAGCACTACCATATATTTGACATTACAATTTAAGGATAATTGTTTGAAAAAGCAAAACAATTTTACTCGATTCATTGCATATCTTAATTTCTTGTTGAAGTTATCACACTCGAGACCAGACATTTATGGTGAACACAAAACTACATATATGTGATGATTAATGAGAACTGGTACTACCACAAAAAACATGAAAAACATAACATTAGTATGTAACAGTAACAGATGAAGGATTATGATACCATTGATGCATCTACTGGCAAAGTTGAATGACTGTTCCAATAATGGCGTCGATGCCTCTGGGCCTGGATGGGTGGTCACTAGTTTCAAGAAAAGAGCACCATCGGGATCAGAATCTATGAAAGGAAAGAAATTAAGGGTGTCCTACTGGTATTTTGAACCTGCTTTACAGGTAAAGAAATCTGATTTCATGTTGATTTAAAATTTTAAGTGGATACTTTTAAATGACTGTATATACTTGTATATACTTGCATACACATGAAAGTCATTTCTTTGAAAGCAATTTTGACTCCGAAGTCCACGTCCGGCTTACAGCTGCATACTACGCAAGAAATTTTTCTTGCTACACAACTTGCGACATTTAAGAGTATTTTCAATGCCAGTTTAATCAGTAACAAATCAACAAGAGTGATAGTTTAAATAGCAAAGTAAAAATACCAAGTGCATACTACTATAAAGTTAATCATGAAAATATATTTGATTTATCATTTTACAAATCTATTCGGGCTGAAACGATTCACTGAAATATCGATACTGTTCAATATAAACGCTCGATTCAATATTCAATTCATTGTCTTGATCTTCGGTTTGATAAGTTTTTTAAAATCGAGATCAGTAAAATACATCAGGCTTGACTTGATCTTATTATTTTAACATGTAAGAGGGACAAAATTGTGTCCGATAATGGTCAGACTGCTGTTAACCTCGAGTCTGACAAAAACATTTATAAGAAACTTAATCAGTTTAAACTACAGAGCCAACAACAGGCATCTTAGCATTCAGCGGTTTGGAAATAGTTTGCTATTAAAACTGTGACTAAATCTTCGTAATTACATTTTTCTTCAAATTTCTTCATTGATTTCTTCTATAAATTGTATCGTATTGAAAATATTGAATCGTGGCATTAGTATTTCAATATATGTATCGTATCGTGAAGGGGATGTATCATTTCAACTCTAAAATTTATTAAAGTTAATAGATATTACAAAGAACGAGCCCGACTTGTAACACATATTGGTATTCTGTATTTTGCAAATCAAAGTACCAAAGTACAGCAACAGTGCACTAGATATTCACAACAAGGATTGTACATTTGCAGTGTGGTTATGTTTGTTTTTTAAGTTTACCAGTGATACCCGTAAAACGGAGCGTGTGTCATTAAACAAACACAGACAACAGTATGATCATTATCAAACAAATTAAAGGGGCACATACAGGGCATCCTCACAAGTCAAGGGTTTATGTGGAGAGTATGTAATCACAAAACCTTGACTTGTGAGGATGCATACAGGGATGCCAAATATCTATTTATCTTATCATAGTTTAACTACAGTAATGAAATGATCATCCAATTATTTGACCAAATTTACTAGATCGATGGCTTAGAAAGAGATAACCGCATAATTAAAGACAGCTTGGGGTACCTATCATTTATGTTCAGAGTATATACAGTGAAAACTACATGTACCTAATCCGACACCTGTACACATAAAACATGTATATATTGCATGTAATACATGTACATAGTTACAGATTTCTACATACATGTGTAACGTAGGTGTTGAGAATTATCGTAATAAATATTCATAGCATTTTCCAACTGAACAGATTAATTTTAACAATTAAAGCATTGTTTGTATTGTAAATCTTATTTCTATTTTCTGAATTGGAGAATAAATTTAGTATTTAAATTACTACATAAAACTTTCTTGACAACATTCTTACCCAATTTTTTGGATAAAACTCCCACAAACTCTTCATCTAAGTCTTTACTGAGGACATGTTCTAGCATCTGAAGAAACTGTGCCTGTTTTTCTGTAGGTAGGGTCAGGGCGATCTTGGCAAAGACTCCAATATCTCCATTGGTTGGATGGAAGTAAGCCCCTATTAATGCCAGCAGTATCTGCAATAATATATTCACAATACTGAAAAGGTAAATCTTGAAAAATACCAGTACTCCTTGTATTTATATGATACTCAAATCTTAAACCTCTCTATAAGTAGAGGAGAGCATATATCATGATGTATATCTAAATGTAAAATTTAGATATGGGTTGATACCTCTACCATTCCCCATAAACTGCCAGGGCTTTTATTTGAAAGATCATATGTAGACAATTTAGGATCTGAAAAGTGATACATCAAGGTGGATCACCTCTACTCATGCTCATATAGACTGTATTCATGTTCCAGGTAGTCAAAATCAGTGTTCACAGCCTAGCTTTTTAACTCACTGGTCTACAGCACCAGTAACCATTCAAAGTTCCTGCTCCAATACCAGATTTGTCTGTCCTTCTGGTGACTCAAGACAAAATGTAGTGTAGTACTTCAATTTTACTTTCAAAAGATATCAAAATGCAAGTTTTGATTATTGATTTTAATTTATTTAGAATATTTAGAAACTTTAGACTGCGAGTCATCATCCTTTAATTGCTTTCTCTTAATTTTCTACAACATCAATTTCATCACTATCTAAAACATCATCTGGTATATGGTGGACATCTTGGGATGTAGGCATCCAAACTCGTTCTTAAAACAGTTTTCTGATGAAAGTCATTTCGATGCATTTGTTTTCAATTTGACCTTTAACCTGGTCTGTTATGTGTGAAGGTCTTACGGTGAGAAACGTGTATTGGCTGTATCTTTTACTTAGAACACAGAAATATGACATCACACATATCAATACCAAAAAATGTCACATGGTACACATATTTACAATAGTTCATACATGTACATGTAGTACCTTTATGTACATGAACAATGTTTTAGTTTTTCTGTTGTTTATTTCAGAGACAACTTTAAATTTTGAGATGAATTTTATTTAAGCTACTATCACAATTCCCTTTTACTTGCCTATTTTCATGCCACGCTCTGAATTAAATTTGTTAAAATTCACCGCACAGTACATATGGTCAGACCTATGATGGCTATCATGTATAATTATGACTTTTGATCCTTGTGTGTTGACATTGTTATTGGGGGATGTATAAATGTAATTTGACCTTTTGTTCCTGAATAGGCGAGTTTATCACTGATTTTCTAGTATGTATGGGATTTCGTTATACACATTTTGATGGCAGTATGTGGGGATGACAACATAATGAGGTGATAGTGTATTTAAAAATTATAAAATTTATGAAATTTTTCCAATGAAACTGATGTTATTGCATGTCATAGAAAGTGTTGACAGATGGACAGACAGCAATTACTAAAAGGCATTTATCAAATGGTGGGACCCTAATAAACAATCCTAAAAGGCATGCAACTTGTACTACCTTTGCAAGTTCAAACTCTAGTTTTTCTGCTGAAACGTCTGGGTGAAGAACTGCTGTAAAGTCTATGATGGAGCTCTCCCCAGTCAAGTTAGTGGCATAGATTCCTAATAGTACAAAGAGGATAGATATAAAATAGAAATTTACTTTATACTTTTAAAATTACATACAAACATTTTGACCCAAATCTACAACTAAATAAAACAATGAACAAATGCCAAAGATACTCATCCTGGGATGTAAATCTTAATTCTCTATTGAAAATACATTTTTCATGTAAATTCTATCATAACATAGATTCTTTCTTTGAGATATTGCACTGACAATTTTGAATACTTTCTTTCTTATCCTATAATAACCTGAATAACCCATTAAAATCCATTTACGTTTTGTTTGTTACAGCAGTCAGTTTGAAACATAATACAAAGTCATCCTGGGTGTGAAATGGATATCCATATTGGGACTTGGCTTCACCTTGTCCATTTCACACCCTGAATGACTCCATATCATGTCCCAAAACTTACTGTGTAGCTACTCAAAAAAGTTTTGAATCACCTGTCTATAGTTTAATACAGCAATGATAAAATATTACATAATATAAAAGTCAATTAAAGCGATGAATGCTGTTTAGTTTCATCCGAATCATTATTATCTAGACAACGTAATTTTATAGTGAACGTCACTTAAAAGTACCTGTAAGGTTAAAGTTAAGGTGGCTCATTACACAAAAAATTTATTTAATGGCAACTCATATGATGTATGATTTCAACACCAAAAGAGTAATACAAACTCTAGATTATCTTATATGAATATGTATATAACCTTCATTGTCATATGCAGAAAGATATGGAGCTGTTGGGATGCTGCAAACATTCATCCACTGGGACCTATCATGAAACATTTGCCTTCGCTATATGCCGCTGTGGTTCATCCTCATATGATCTATCTAGAACATTTGGGGTAGCTCAAAGCACAGTGTTAGAGAACTTCGAGCTAATGGTGAGATTTAACCCGAACAATTATGAAAGTGACAGGCCTAAGTCAAGACATCCAAACAAAATGCATCCATGACAAGGCAGGTTCAGCCATACAATTTCATTAAGAACACGCAGTAGATTAGCCAGGACTCTATATACTGATCTGAGAAATGGCATTGTAACATGTTTTTCTAATCCAACAATAATGAATCGTTTGCATGCAGGTAACCCGTGTTATATGTGTCGAGCAGTAAGGTTACCTTTGACACAACATCACTCACTGACATCTCCGTCTTTAATGGTGTAAACAATATTTGAGATGGAACCAAGCTCAGTGGACCACTGTGTGCTTTTTTGATGAAAGCAGAGTTAATTTGTGCGTCATTTCAATGATGGCATTTTGGAAATGGCCTCCAGTGTTTAAAATTTTGTTTAACAGTTGGATAATAATCAAATCCAGCCACAAACCATGGGAGATTCTTTTTATCACATATTTTATACTAAAAAACCTTTCCACAATACTGACCCAGTATATTCTGTTTTGTTTAACTCAATCCGAACTACATCGTAACATTATCATTACGCTGTTACAAATAGTTTGTTGGGAAATATAAATAGAAATGAATATTGACTGTCACAATGTTTAATTCATAAAAGATCATTCTTAAATGAGAAACGCATTTACATTTTAGAACGTTTTGCCCTGAAATTGTGTGATTATTCATGAATACTAGTATGTCAGTCATCCGAATCTGTGTCATAGATGACGCGCGGTCTTCGTTTAGATGTTCAATGTTGACAATGAATTTCCCACCAAGTATATCATCATTCAGAAAATTCTTATGTTTTCTGTGACATGGAGGGTCGTGGAGCTTTCATTGTTAGATATGCTTGTACATGTTTTTCTTACATCTGTATTTTAAAAAAGTGATGGAATTGTTTTGTGTGCAGTTGAATGTGGCATATCCCAGGTTCATTTGGTGCATGGAGATGGAAAGTTGATATCCACTAGATAAAGGGGTAAATATGTGATAAAAGATCCTAGAGTATTCACTTCCTAATGTGAACTGTTGGATTTTCTAACACGCAGAAAGATTTACACACTAAGTCATGATCAGTTATGACAAGGGTGGGTGGGGTGTTGTCAATAATTTCATTTTGAGTTTTAAGAAAAACAATTTCAGTTAATGTCACCTAATGTGGTTTTTTTCTTTCTTTCAATGCATTTTTGTTTCCTTGATCATTGAGAATATTTTATGATCGATATAAATCACGATCAGGGGGTGTATGCAACGCTGTGCTGCAGCCTGTTTCACTTTTTTGAGATGGTAACTAGGCTAGATAATGAAAATGACATCTGTACCACTTCCATCAATTTTTACAATTTTTGAGTAATTCTGTCACCCTGATTCGGTTCCTATTCACATTACATCATGCGGTGTAGGAACATCTACTTTGGGATATGAATAATTTATCATAATAGTGATATCCACTGGATAAAGGGGTAAATATGCAGGGATTTTTTTAAGGGTCTGTAGAGGACTGAAATTCGGCCCCATTCCCAATGCTGAAAAGCAGGTGTTTTTCCCAAAATAATGCCTAAAAATTCCAAAATGATAGATGCTTTGATGAGAATATGCCACAAGGGGCCATCCAACCTCAGTGCCACTCTGTTGCAAAAAATTTGTGACAGATTGTTCTCTGCCAAAGACTGGAAATTAAAGCTTGTTTAAGCCAGCCACATTGATAATAAAATTATATCAAACAGTTAACTTTTTGCTTGTTTTTCTTATTTATTTGTATGAAACAAATTTCCCAATTTCAATCAAATATCGCTATTTTCCCCAAACTTGAAGGCCCTGGTCCCTGGATTCAAGGGGTAAAAATATCCCTGATATGTGATAAATATATATATTATACACTTGTTATTGTTAACTTATTCAGTACATTTATTTTTTTTTTTTTTAAATTTAATGAAAGGAATTCTACATGATTCTAAACTTTTTGAGCAGTATATAACTATAATAGCATGCTCACTTGATTAATCAGTAACCATAGTAATTTACCTTCCAATGTTTCTCTAATCAGAGTGAAAATTGACTCCTTAGACAGTGGTGTATTACTGAAATTCTTTGAACAATCACTGTAAAAATAAAATATAGAAATATAAAATGTTCATTTTCTCAACTAAATTTTTATGATATATAACATTAATAACAAACAGCAAAAGACAATAAAGCTGCTTTTCTCAACATTTGCTGAAATCTTGCTCTCATCTTTCTTGCCATGTATCCAACACAAACACTGAGTGACCCTGAAGGTCTGACTGTACTTCAACCCTTTGTTTATAATCTCTGAGGATTTAACACTTACTGTCTTGAAATGAAGTCCAAAAAATCTGTTCCTGAGCTTACATCATTGATGCAAGTTATACTCCTATCTTCACAAAATGAATCAAGCTGAAAGCAAAATATAAATATCTATATCTCCTAGAATAACACAGCTTATATAAGAAATCAATTCAATTACAACTTATACCAATACATGTATCATCATATTAGAACTCCCATCCCTTCTCTAAAAGGACAAGGCAGGATAAGAGCCCCATGTAACCTCCACTTTCACTGAAATTTCAAAATATACTTAAAGGTACATACAAGTATGTGCCCCAATTTTCAGATTAGATTCTAATAAAGATATTAATACTATGGTGTTCTATGATAAAATGAAACAAAAAGCTCTTAAATATGCATACAAATATCTACGATTGTAGAGTTGTAAATGAAAATAGTTTCAATAGACAGCCTGTCTTTTTACACACTTTCTTTGCAAACTGAGCCCAGTACTGACCATGTGACTGTCTTATTAGTATACCATGTGCTAATTTCCCTATGGCTCAGCAGGTCAGTTTGTTCAAGATCAAGGTCACTACCAGACCAGACAACTGGAGAATGCTTTATCTCTTGAGATTTCATGCTTAGAAGGCTGATACACATTAACATGTATATAATCCCTATTGGGCTGTTTTTCACCACACAACTTTAATTCTTCCATGTGTAGTGCTATATACTGTGATTTGGGGGATAGGGGCATATATGCTTTAAACTTGGTGAGAATTCAGTAATTGTAGTGTTTTGTCAACTTACCCAAGCTACCAGAGCATCTCTTTTTCCTGGATCCATTTCCCCAAATAGGTGCCACTATGTCAAGCAAGTTAAAAACCAGTTACTTTGCCATAGCATTAAAACTGAAAGGAAAATAGGAAAATAGCATTGATTATTGTAGTCTTAATCTGTGGTTCTACAAAAATAAAAAATTTCACAGAAATTGAATGGTAAAGATATGTATAAAATGAAGGATCGGTAGAATTTAATATATACATGTTATGAATCTATCATCATGTATTACATGTTGAGCACATTGACAATGATATTATGCTGTATATAGTCATACCAATTTCATTTCATTTGTACATGTATAAAAGTATGGAAATCGTGGAAAAATAAAATTTCAACACACCATGAAGATACAAAATTCTCTCCTTGCTCCAGTGGGAGCCCTGTTGTGTTTCTTGAGAAGATTTCTTCAAAGACACCACCCTATCTTCACTTTTCCTAATCTAAATTACGTCCCCTTTGAAAGAGACATGCCCCTTCATTTGAACAAACTGAAATCCCTTTTACAAAATGATGAGTTGTGGTTAAGCTTTTGTTGAAGTTGGCCCACTGGTTCTAGAGGAGAAGTCAAAAATATAAAAAGTTACAGACAACAAACAAATTTCAGTCAGAAAATATTATGATGATGAGAGATAAAAATTCTGAGAGGTCCATTTTTAGTAAGCTCAAATTATATGTCCATGATCTTAATATCGATAGAGGAAGATACTCTCATATTCCAGAACTTGTTCAAGTACTATAGATGTGATAATGGATTAATACAGGATATCAGAACTAGAAAATTTTGGAACTCTTCAGAAAAAGAAGTTATGAAAATTATGCGTCACTTGGACAACTCTTGTAAATACAAATTAATGATTGCTAAAGATAACTTAGGCCATATTTAAAAATATGTTTGTTTCCGTCTCCCGACCCGAAATTTCAGAGAAGGATTGGTAGGTAGGTAAAAATTTTTTTTTTAGTCTGACAGCAGAATTTTATTTAGTATGAAATCCCATTGACCATTAACAAAGCCCAATACTAAAACATTATGAAACACATTATTCCATGTTTCCTCATCAAACTCATAAAGTTGATTCTTGTGTAAAGTTCTGCTTTGATTGCCAATTAGGGGAAGGTGTTGCTATTTCGGACAGTATTCCATGTATTTCAGAAATGCTCATTATCTAACATATTGTACATGTATAATGGTTGATTCGACAAACACTCAGTTTTCATTGGATTTTTTCTGCTCTTTATGCCACATATAGCATTTGAATAAAGTCAGGTAGAATGCTGTAACTACAGACAATTGTGTTATTTCAGACACATGGTATTATAACTTCAGACAGTTAGTAAATTTGGTTGCTGCTTTTTATTTTGTGGTAAATTCACTGGCATTTTATAGTTTTGTTTTTGCACATTAAATTAATTCATATATGTAATAATGATTTTAAGTTTGTTTATAATTTTTAATCATAAACCTATTGGTAGATCTAACTTTAGAAAACGTTTCAACGGGACTTGATTTTGCCGATCAAACAAAATTGATGCTGACATCCTTTACAAGGTCATTTATTTAAATCAACCAATCAGAGCTGAGTTACACATGCACATATAATATTAGATGTTTTACAGTTTGTAAATTTACCAAGTTCGGAAATAAGTTTAATTGAGAATACGTGGATATAATACTTCTAACTTACTGTCAAAAATTTCACACCTGTCAGAAATATCAACACTTTCCCCTACTGAAGAACACAACTTGCACACCCAGACACTCCAAAGTCTCTCGCTCCTCGTGTAGACAACATTTCTCCCATCACGATCTAGCAGACCACCTCTATTCGTATTATTTATTTTTTATTTTAGATTGAAACCAAGGAAGATATAGAAAATTTTAACCATTATAAGATATTGATTTGTACCTGAAATGACCCCAAAATTTTCAGGAAAAAAAAAAAACTTCGCCAGAATGACAGAATAAAAACTTTTGGGTCCGTGTGACTTTCTCAAACTCCGTCGGGCGAGGGGAAACAAACTATATTTTTATTTTGGCCTTAATTCTGATACAAAAATATCTGCCTGGTTTGAAAGTAATTTTTCAGAATGTTGCAAGTGAATACCCTAGTACCAAAAGCATGAGTTGTTGGATTAAATCTCTGATGTTTGGTAGCAGAGATAAAACCAAAAAAAAGTTAATAAAGTGAAAAGAAGCTAATAAATTTTCTTTATGCATGTGTGTGGCTATTTACTTATAAATAAAATCTATTTTTTCGCCTCATTAAAACAACTGACCACTATGAAAGGATATAGATGATCACAATTAATTTATGCATTCATTTCCAGACAGTACATGCAGCCCCCCCCCCCCCCCCCCCCCTCAACTTTCAAAATCGATGCTAAACTGTGCCTCAGCCTGAACTCACTATATCTGATACTAATTATAAATAACAAAGTGCTTGTCAACTGAGAGTTGCCCAAGTTAATGCAGAAAATGTATCTCATTGGGCAATTGGAGATGATATTCCATATTGAAGATGAATTCCATTTCCTTTTGAACTGTAGTGGTTATTGTAATGAAAGAAAGAAAAATTGAATCCATATCAACAAAATTTGATTCATGAATTTAAAACTTCCAAATAACACTTTTCTCTAGAAAAACATTAAAAAGTATTTCATCATTGAGTTATGAAATTCTTTAATTGACATAAATGTATGAAAATAAATTAATTGTGCAATGTCCATAGTAATTTTGTAACCTTATAAATACACCAATGTTCACTTTCAATGTTATTTATTCTATAGATGTGCTTTTTGCGCCAATATAATTTTTTCATGGGAACTTGCTTTTTGCTACAATGTGATTATTCAGCACTCACCTAGCAAAAATCAAACCTGTATATACTGTATATGAGAAAGAAAAAATTGAAGGTCTAGGAGTGAGTGATATAGTGATTGCTTTCTTGCTTCATTTCATGTTTAGTCGAAAACAGCATTGTCATCAATATACTTACCCATGTAACTCGTAAGAGCATGAGTGAAAGACAGGACTAATATCTTGCCTAATCTATAGATTCTTATTAGATTGTAAGTTGTTACATGTATGTCTGTAATAATGTATATGCGATAGTTATTTAATATTATATCTGCCACAATATAACGACTAGATCGACTTCATGCAATTAAAACTGTAAACACAGTTGATATATTTATTTTGTTCATATACAAATCCATATCAGCCTTCATTTTTTTCTGTATTATAATATTACACAGTAACCACCCTTACCACTTTCAGTGACAAATACAGCTGGAGGTCTATTTACGTGAAATTTACAGTTTACGATCTTCGAATTTGAGCGGTTGCCTCGTTTTGATTTTCGTCGACTGGAAGCGAAAATTTTTACAAAACGTAAAAAAGGGGGAATTATTAACATAAAAAATGTGTCCTAAAATTTCAAATCTACCTATATATTGGAGATTTGTTTTCTGGGTTTTTTTTTTTTTTAATAAATTCGATCTAAAATTCTAAAAGCTTTTGGATAAGTAAAGATTTTAACAAAACGAAAAATGTAGTCTGGTTCCCTACGTGAAGAGGACCAGACTATCACTCACTCGGCTGTCTCCGCATATCTCCGACGAGCTCGTCGGAGATTTACGGATATAGCCGAGCGTCTGGTTGCTTACTCGATGGTAATCGCCGAGGTGTAGCCTGGCCCCCTTTCCACAATAATAGTAGAAAGTGCACGAACGGCGTTGTGGGAAGGGGACCAGGCCTGGAGGTATAAAACTTTTTTGAGCAAGTTTTCATACTCGAACTCAACCCGGCCTGTGCTCTAAATCGCCCTCACACTCAAAAGTGAAGGTTATAAAATCTGATATGCTCAAGATTTTTTCGAGTATGCTGGAAGCTTGCTCAGAGTTGTACTCAAAACAAACATGGCTGAGTTTGAGTGTGAGTACGGTAAAAGTTTTATAACCTCCAGGCCAGACTGCATTCTTAGGTTCAGGACCCGCTCCCCTACACGAGTTGATTTAAAGTAGTGTCACCCTCCTGTGACGGCATAAGATTTTGCAAAATCATTGATTTATTTAGATTTATATGCATGATATTATCATAAATTTTGTTGGTGTCTTTTCCAATGGTTATTGTAAAAATTCTGTTAAACATAGAATATCTTTAGGATATATAATCAATAATGTGTTTCAAAATACTTAATCCAAAGGCAATGACTCTGTTTTCTTCGAACCCTTTATCAAGTTTATTATGCTATAGATTTCTTTACAGACATTTTCAATAGTTTTGTAAAGAAACAGTTTCATGAAATTATTATGAATAAGTTATTATATTGTTTTAACCAGTTTTCGTGAAATTTTAATAATTGCTGTTGAAGGAAAATTGAAATTTTCTGACGTTAATATCTAAAAAAAAAAAAAAAAAAAAAAAAAAAAAAAAATGTATGTCTCACATCTTAAAAAGTGGGATGACCTATATATCTTATTTGATAATCTATTATATCTTATTTGATAATCTATCACATTTAACTCTAATGAATTGAAATAAATACACATTTCAAACTTTCATCAGATAATAATGCGAGTATGGAGTTACCTTAATTATTTTTTGTTTAAAATCTCTCTAATGCATCTCAACAATGCCTTGAATACCCCAAAAGTCCAAAATGATAAATATCCATTGGTACAAACACAATTACTGTAAAAAGTACACATATATATTTTATGGAGGCACAAATATTAATGTGCGAGGTGTACACAGTGGAAATCTGTTATTTAAAATTACCCATAGACTGCGACCGTGATGTAATCCCCCTCCCAGATATCATGCAGGTATTCTAACCTATAGAAATAGCTAAGCAGGGAAATAGCATCGGTTAAAAAAAAGGGGGGGGGTATTCCAGCCACCTAGAAGTTCAACGTTAAATATATATATATATATATATATATATATATATATATATATATATATATATATATATTCATTTTACTTCAAATTTATTTATTTTTATTTATTCCTGATTATAATTACGAGGTAAACTATATATATGAATAAGAAGAAGTGTAAGGACGGTAAACGTGGCTCTTGTCACGTTAGGAGTATGAGTAGTCCGAAATATCTTACGTTTTCCTGGCCTTTTTATTATTTTGATATTTACTGTGCCTGGCATTAATTTTTGAAAGTTTACACTAAATTTTACACCTTTTACAATGCAAAATGTATTTCTGGAAATTTGATCGGGTTCGGACTGTAAAGTGAAGCCATCACAGACGTATGACCTTCACCTGCACATATCCCAGAATCAAACGTGTTATTTGTGGATTTTTAATGTTTATTTTTTCAGTCATTATGTATGTCATACAGCATACGAAGGTGCAAGAAAACATTAAACAACCAGATCTAGGATCTTTATGAAGATACCCCAGGTATAGTTTACGGATACATGTTTTGGTATAGTTTAGAGAATAAAATCCGGTGTCTAGTAGAATAGATCCATGGGTAATTATTTCCTTGATGATATTCTGTTTTTACATCCCTTTTTGACAGAAAAGTACTTCTAGTAGGTATATTTAAGCCAATTTTGAATCTTAGTTAGTCAAAATAGAGCCCTATATCTGCATGAGTTCATATACATTTTTTGGCTCTGTTTACAATTATAAAATTCCTAAATCATAAGGGACTTGTAAATGACCTCCCCAATTGAGCTGTGACACATGATCCCTGATGATTTAATAAAACATCAAAGTTTAAATTATGCAATTTACAATGCCCCAAGATGTTCATTGATACTTTAATTTGAGGTTTGGCGTTTTATTTTACTGAAAAGTTAAGAGCTATGCTGTCTTGAACAGGTTGGGAACACTTCCCCTATAGCGAAAAATGCAACTATCCCTCTCTAGCGAGATTAAATATAGTGCGTACAACTGAGGAAAACACCCGTGGAGTACATCTCTTTGTGTTTCACGTGAAAAGAAGAAAAAGTGCTAAAATGTCTGATACTTCTGCAAAATATATTAATCAAAACAAAAACACTCACGATGTGTATTGGATTTCAGACTGCTTCCCTCTTACGCAGCAACTTTGATATGCAATTTCTTGACTATGTTGTCAATTTCATAGAAACAATTCGCATCATGTTGAGTGTGTGTCGCACTTGTTCAGCATTGTACGGGATTTGCCATTATTTTCAATAAAGATACGCAAAACACCTGTTTATGGTCATGTTTGTACTCTCTCATTAAAGAGGGATTGTTGCGTTTTAGCGAAAATATCTCACTCACTATATGGGAACTGTTCCCAACCTGTTGTTTTGTTTTTGTTAAAGCTCTGTTGATATTCTTCAAATGACCGTTTTTTAAAGCCTTTGTTTACATCAATCACAAGGTTGCATGTCCAGATTTCTTTTTTCTAAAGTCATTTTTTTTTTGGTGATATAAAGAAAATTATATTCAAAAGGCAAAACAGGGCAATCTTGTGCTGGTGATGAAATTCATAAAATTAAATACAATAAAAATCTGCAAAAACTATATAATATTTTCTTTCTACCTCATTTACCTGTATTGACCTCGGGTAGTAATTCTGTAGTTTTCAGGCTAAGTCTGACCATTTAAAACTTAGTTTTCTATAAGGCTGAAACAATTCACTGAAATATTGAAACTGTTCAATATAAACGATCGATTCAATGTTCGATTCATTGCCTCAAATTTCAGTTCAATACGTCTATTACAAACGGGTTCAATAAAATACATCAGGCTCAACCTGTACTTGAGGGACAAAATAGCGTCAAATAACATTCCGACTGTTGTTTACCTTGAGTCTGATGAAAATAATAAATGATCGAACTTTATCAGTTTAAACTACAGAGCCAACATGTATCTTACTGTTTGGCAGTTTGGAGACATTTTGCTTTTAGTTTTAAAATGATGATTTTGAATCATGGTAATTAAATTTTTCTTCAGTGTTATTTTTGGTTTCTTCTGTAAATTATATTGTACTGAAAGTATTGAATTGTGGCATATGTATTGCAATATGTATCATATCGTGAAGGGGGCGTATTGTTTCAGTCCTAGTTTTCTACCCTTATCTTCCAATACTCCAAGGGAAAAGGACTGTACACTTACCTAAGATACAGTGTTTAATTTAATATTTATCAAAAAGTATAATAGATAAATCAATTTTTCTTTGAAAAGAGGGATGGAAAAAAGGGACCACAAGTTACAGCTGAAGTTGGGAGGTCCTTATCTATGATGTTCAAAAGTTGAAATATATTACCCCTCCCTTATAGCTCTATATATATATATATATATATATATATATATATATATATATACACACACATTTTACCAATTGTTTTGGACTTTATTGAGAAATTACATTCCATACGGTAAATTGTATTCATTATAGTATACTTATTTTACTAGTTATCATCCTAGATAAGCTTGGGTTGGAATATTGTGGGACTCTGTCCTGTAACAAACATTTATGTATTCTCTTACCTCTTTATTGAAATATTTTTAATGATCGAGATACAGAGCATCCTACAAACCTGAATTCAGTGGATTTTACCAAAATATCACATTTACTTCCATTGTCTGCGATGAATTATTAATAGTTTGGATGATGTAGGATACTGTAGTAGAGTTGTACGTCAATTAATACAATTTGAAATATTTATTGTGAACTGAAAAGCTTTGGAAAAACAAAAAAGAATGCTTGAAAATATTTTTTGAATGATTTAGTCAATATTTCAGCAAACTACATGATATTATTTAACTGCAGTAAATGTAATTGCAACAAAAATTGTACAATTTCTATTTTTAAGGGCTTGTGACAGTGATTTCAACACATAATGTTTTGAAGGTTTTCCACGATATTTTGATGATGGAGGGTGCTGAGATTGACTTGGGGGATTACATGGACGTAGTTACCACCTACCAGTGTAAGTTCTGTAGCCATAGGTGTCAAACCGTGAAAGACATGGCTACACATGTTCAACAGGACCATCTTCCAATAGCACCCAAAAAAGAAACTCCTCAGATAACAAAAGTGAGTAGAACCAGAAATGGTCATTTGTGCAAGATTTGTTTGTGATTACTTTGCCTCTGAGCTAGGATGAGGATGGAACTACAATTAGGTTTCAAAGTCTTATAAATGAATTTATTTTCTACAATTCTGATATAGAAAAACTGATATATGAGAAAAAACTGGCATTCCGTAGCTCAGTTTTTGTTACTGGATAACACAATAACACAACACGATTGAAATAACACAACAGTTCAAGTGAACTTGTAATTTAATGATGCAATAAAACAAGTTCAAACAAATGATGTAAATTAGACCAAAATATACAAAATTGATTGGCTGGGACAACTTAAAGGGACTGGTTCACGATTTTTGATAAAAATTTAATTTTTGATGTTAAACATTAGAAATATAGCTCATTTAAGGTTGACAGCCAAAATTTTGACCTTCTGAATGCAAGAATAAAAGTAATAGTTTAGCCTTAAATATGTGTTATGTAAACAAAGACTCGAGTCTTTTCATGTAAACAAATAAACAATTGAAATATTGATTTGGTAATATAAATTAATGCATCTTAATTTTGCATAGTCACAAATTTTAACTTTTAGATGACACATTTCACCCCCAAAATGCTTGAAATGTGAAAGATATAATAATACTTAGATCGGTATCCATTTCTTTTGAAAATTTCGTAAACAATAGCATATCGCAATGTTTGTTTACAAAACAAATAAAAAAACTCTCTAAAATGAGCTTCTGTGAAGATGTATCACCTTAATTTTCATGTGAAATCTTTCAAACACATTAGACAGTAGATTTTGATCATTAAAAGTGAAAAACAAAATTTTGGGTAAAATCGTGAATCAGTCCCTTTAATACAAACAACCGTTTACTAATGACTAGGTTTGCAAATAAACATGTAAATTACACAAATTGATCTCAGCCAATAAAAAACTATCATGTCTGTATTTCCTTCTTAACAAGAACAACAAGGCCACAATTTGCCAAAACAATATGCAGGAATCCTCTAGAGATATATACCATATTATACAGATTTGTTTAAATCATGGTCCCCAAGGTGAGGAAGGTCCTTAAGCAGGGGTTCAACTTTTTAAAACTGGAATATGTAGGAAAACCTTCTCAAGAAAAGGGATACGATTTGTTATCCTCATGTAACGCAAGTCAAAGTAGTAAATATACGATTTGTTATCCTCATGTTACGCAAGTCAAAGTAGTAAATTTTGGTTAAAAAATGGGCATAGATAGGGACCAAATGTTACATATGCTTACAAGGAAAATATTCTTGTGTATCAAAAAGGCTACAATTTGGATTAAACAATATGCATGCATTTTCAAATGATGTAGATTAAATTTTTGTTCAAACCACAGGCAATTATATCATTTGGGTTCGAATTTACTATACTCTTTAATAGTAAATTTGAACCCAAGTGATATAATTGCCTGTAGTTCAAACCATCTGTATATGAGCATGATGATGCAGTTGAGTTTTGTTGCCTCCTGTTAAGTCTAACCTCTAACCATTTGGCTAGGTGGTCAAACTGTAAATCCAAAGGTTGATTGATGGTCTTAAAACAGATTCAGATGCATTGCAGTTCCTCGCAGTAAGACCATTTCTGTGTACATGTGCTGTGAATGTCTCAATTTACCACACTGTAAAATCTGTCAGCTTTGGTCAGGTCACACCTCTGTATGAACTGAACTAGTGTTTCATTGGGAGCTGAAAATAGATCTCTTTCCATCCAAAGACCAGGTGTAGTTACGTGGTAATGAAATCAGATACTCGCTATCACCATGTACAGGTGTAGTTACGTGGTAATGAAATCAGATACTCGCTATCACCATGTACAGGTGTAGTTACGTGGTAATGAAATCAGATACTCGCTATCACCATGTACAGGTGTAGTTACGTGGTAATGAAATCAGATACTCGCTATCACCATGTACAGGTGTAGTTACGTGGTAATGAAATCAGATACTCGCTATCACCATGTACAGGTGTAGTTACGTGGTAATGAAATCAGATACTCGCTATCACCATGTACAGGTGTAGTTACGTGGTAATGAAATCAGATACTCGCTATCACCATGTACAGGTGTAGTTACGTGGTAATGAAATCAGATACTCGCTATCACCATGTACAGGTGTAGTTACGTGGTAATGAAATCAGATACTCGCTATCACCATGTACAGGTGTAGTTACGTGGTAATGAAATCAGATACTCGCTATCACCATGTACAGTAGTGAAAGTAAAATTTAGGATCTGATTTTAAACAGATCGAGGTGTATTTGACCCAAATGATTTTGACTAAGGAAATATCTACACTGTTTTCAACTAAACGTGAAAGTATTAGAGACCATTTAATATTTCTTTAACAGTTCTACATGTAATTGGCATAATTTCAGAATGTGGGTACAGGAGAAGAAATGGAAAATGTCATGATATCCCAAGTTGACCAGCTGGACACCCAAGACAAAGCTCCTTCTGATAGAATACTGAGTGAAATAGATGGTGAAAACATAGACTTGAAGCTAGGCACTACTGAAACTGTTGCACAGAGTATTGAGAACCTGAAAAGTGCTAATCCTACAATGGAAGAAGACTTTGTCCATGAAACAAGTCATAAACTGACCTTTGACATAGATGGTAAGATTGTGGAATTATCTCTTGCTAATGGAAACTTGGAAAATATAGATCAACCAATTATCATGAAAAGTGATGTACAGGAACTAGAAGTATTGGATTCTGCAGGAAATTTTGTTACTAGTGATGCAGGGACATCTACTGTAGACTCGCAACCAATTACAAAAGAATTGTTCCTTTGTGGTCAATGTAACACTGGCTTCACTAGCATGGAAGAATGTCAAGGTCACATGTATAAAGATCACAATGTAACATTGGACGACGGGAAAGTGAGTGTAGGTACACAAGTGGAGACTTCACGGAGGAAGTCTCAGAGACAATTGCAAAATGATTCTGAGGATGTGAAAGCTACAGATTTAAATGACTCAGATGTAGAATGGACAATGGAATCGGAAACCCAGTATATCAGTAAAGGAAGTCGTACCCGGAGCAAAATTTGTCCTCCCAAGGCCCTTAAAAATGACTACTACCTCGGAAAAACAAGAGCAAGTGATTCAAGTAAGGTTGAACATACTACCAATGCCAGACAATCCAAACGTGTCACAAGTTACCAAAAGAAATGTAGAAAACCAAGCTGTAATGCCAAGTTTCTGACCAATGAAGCCTTAGAGATGCACCTGAAATGTCACACAGATAAGCCCAATGTTTTTACTTGTCCCGAGTGCCAACAAAGACAAACCAGGTGGCGTCTCTTGCGCTTACACTTGTGGAAGGTTCACCAGATAGACACAGACTTGTTGATCTGTGATCAATGTGACTATAAGACTGATACTGCTAGCAGACTGAAGGTTCATCAGGAGATACACAGTAAGGACAAGCCCTACAGTTGTAACATATGTGGAAAGCACTTCCGACAGCTTGCCCAAATGAGAAACCATCAGATGCTACACAATGGTAACAAATGGTAAAGAAATATTGAAAAACTTACAGAATAGAATGAAATTTTTAAAACCCTCTATCATTATACCACACCACAGTGATGCTAGTATATAATCCTAATTTGAATATGTTATGGTAAATGTAAATTACACTCGAGGGTCAAAAGTATTTCTGCGCTGCTGATTTTCACTATTTATTTATTACAACTTTTATATTTTAAAAACTTCACCAAAATTTTATATTTAATGTTATCATGAAATTTTCGGAATATATGCAGAATTCACTCAAGATTCATGACAAATGTTACTTTTATTGTTATGTTATATTAGTTGTGGGTTGATTTATGAATTACGAGGTAGACTTTTTAGAATGCTAATTTATATGAAATGTGTAAGATTAATTTCAGATCTCACAACATGATTATCTTAGTGAGTATTAAAAACTGTAACGCATATAGAAAAAATAACAATAACAGATTCAAATTTAGGTGATTATGCATGGTTTGTTAAATTTTTATGGTAATATCTGCAGTAGAAGTATTTTTATCAATGCTTTAAAAATTGTATAATTCAATATATTATATAGTGAAAATTACCAGTGCAGAAATACTTTTGACCCTTGAGTGTAGATATGACTACATGTATTGAATTTAGCTCCTTTTGTCAAAGAGAGCTTCTACTACATCACTTAGTGCTCACTGTATTTCAGTTAAAGTACTGAGTTAGAATGAGAAAAGACTAAATGAATTCTGCACTAAACCTTTCACTGCTAAATATTGAACATACTAATTATATGTAATATGTTTCCAGTTTTTAGCTCACCTGAGCTTAAAGCAGAAGTGAGCATTTCTGATCACCTGTTGTCTGTCTGTCCATCTGTTCGTGAGCTGTTGACATTTTCCATCTTTTTCTCCTGAATCACTTGTGATTCAACCTAGACACAAAGCATTTTTGAGCAAAATACTTTCAAGTTTATTTCAAAATCCATGCCCCCTTGCAAGGAGAGATAATTAGCAATTTATTAAAATAGGGTGTGGTAATTAACAAAATCTTCTAAAAAACCACTGGGCCAGAGTGTGAAAGCTTCCTTATGAGTGGAGATTCAATGAAATTATTCAAATTATGGCCACCGGGGGTACATTGGGGCCATGATAGGAGAACAAAGTTTTATGGGATATGTAGGGGGAAATCATTTAGAATCTTCTCAAGAACAACAGGGTGTTGATTTGTCATTTTAATATGCAAGTATCCTCGGGTAATTCAGGTTCAAGTTTGTTCAAATCATGACCATGAGGGGGAGACATGATAGGAGAAAAAAAGAATTTCTATTAGAAAATATTGAGAAAATTTTTTAAAAATCTTTTTCTCATGAACAACAAGGCCATAATTACTCATAAGCTCAATTGAGCTTTTATGATGATCACCTGTTGTCCAATGACTGTCTGTCTATCCATTAATCTTTAAACTTTACCATGTGTTTACTCGTAGTTTTTACTTCTTCTCCAGAACCACTGCGCCATTTCAATTAAATCTTGCCTTAAGTATACTTGGGCAAAGGTGATT
This sequence comes from Ostrea edulis, assembly GCF_947568905.1. Lineage (NCBI taxonomy): Eukaryota > Metazoa > Mollusca > Bivalvia > Ostreida > Ostreidae > Ostrea > Ostrea edulis. The sequence goes on from NC_079164.1 coordinate 49,338,722, forward strand.
TAAAATTCTGCAAATGAAGGGTGTGGAGGTAATCAAGAAATAATGAAATTATGGTGGCATCTTTTGAAAATCTTCTTGCTAAGAACCATTGGGCCAGTAAAGACGAAACTTAAGTGAAAGTAGATTCAAACACCCCCCCCCCCCCCCCCCCCCAACTCCCTGTCGGGCACTGGCACAATAGCGGATCTGTTTTCATGGGGATATTTAGGTAAAATCTTCTCCACAACAACAAGGCCATGATGAGTCATACATGAGATGTATGGGAAAACTTTGAAAATCATTTATTTTTAAATATGGATCATGGGATTAGAGAGGAGCTAGAATCAGGGATATAATTTGTCCATGATACATAAATATTGCTGAATATAGAGCATCTCTATGTTGTGTGGATTCAAGTTGGGTTAAGTGAAGACCCTTTTTGGCTTAAGTTGGTTCAGAATTTTTTGTGGGAACAAAAAGGGTCATAAAATTTTCCGATCTGCTGAAGAACTGCAGGACCAGGTTGACTCAGATGAGCGTTGTGGCCCATGGACCTTTTATATTTACTACATGTTTTAGTTGATGTGTTATCATTTACCAGTATTTTATCTTCAGTGACAGTGAGCAGGAATGTGATATCTGTAATCGCAAGTTTGTGAGCAAGAAGTGTCTACAGGTCCACATTCAGGTTGTGCATGGAAACCACAAACCTTTCTCCTGCACCGTGTGTGAATACACTACTGCCCGGAAGGCTCAGCTGGAACTGCACATGAGAACCCACACCCAGGAAAAACCATTCAAGTAAGTTCAACCGGTCAAAGATGAAATGTTGTGTTAAGGAAATTGCTGTTTTCAACACACAAACTCTCTTAGTATAACTGGTTTTCCTAACTTGTTCTTTGTGGATCACTCTAGATGTTGTTGCAATTTTGATCCATTTCGACCTCTCTTGCAGGAGTTTTGCCCCTTTATTTGAAAATCATTGTTATATGGAGGGTCCATAATTTGTCCGGCTAACTCCTCCCACAATTTTCAAGTGTTTTACAGAGTGTTTGTATGGATACTGAAGATGTGCATGTGGCAAGCAATCTAATTAAAATCAGACTTCTCAAATCCGTGCCGTATAATCTGCGTAATAAAATCTGACATAACTCGACTAGGGGTCATGTTCAAGTGAATTTTGTGTTAGCCAATCAGCACGTTGCCTATGAAATTGCCGGTGTTCACAATTCAAGGAAAATGACTGTGATTGTTTGGTTTGAAAGAAAACACATCGCAGCTAGATGTGACATCACAATGCACCGTTTACGTCAACTGATGTTATATTCCTCGCGTTAATTAAGTAAACATCATGAAAACTATTCAAATCATACCCATCCCTATTCATACATAAATCGCAATTCACAATTAATTTAATCTGGGTGTATTTTATATTGTACGTTTTGTTGTTTGTATGAACGGAATAGATTAGGCATTATTGCGAAAGTTTAAAATTCCTTATGTGAGAATACACAATTTTATAGTGTGGAATAAACTTCATGGGAGAGAGATTACTGCAACTTGTTTACGAATTGTCAGGAACCGCCTAAATAGCCATCATTGTCTGTATGGCGCAATCTGACTGTCTGATAGTTCTCATGAATATTCCAAGCGAAAGGTCATACGGACACGACCCCTATGGGGTTATGTCAGATCCTATTGTAGCGATTGTGAGTGTATCCTAGGATCTGATTTTAATTAGATTGATGTGGCAAGGATTTTGATTTTCTCTCATATCTACGTATGTAAGATACAGATATTCTATGAAAGAAAGGTATGAAAGATATTTCTATCTTTCATATCACGTGACGTTAATTATCTTCCATATCCCATGACTAATAATCAATATACAACTAGCCTGCAACTTACCTCGATTGACGAACACTAGCGTCTGCAAAGCTCTTGTACAAAAAATGACAGATTGTAATGTCCCTGATAATCTCCAGGTGTATGTGACCGGACACAAAAATACACATTCCTTGAACAACTACTGCACACTCAACAACAGTAACAAATTTCTCATACAAATGCTGTCGAGTACATCTATGTCATCCGGTGCATTATGCCAGTTCACAGAAACCCAGCCCACACGGTCTATTACTTCTAGGCCTACCTCCACATTCACTCTGTCAACGTCTACTGTCTGTGTCTCAGGTGAAATAAGTGCCTTCAATGTCCATGAGACTCGAGTCCTTACACACGAGGAAAACGAAAGTCTAGCCATGCCCATATTCACCAACAAAAACCACTTGGAATCTCTCTTCACACACTCGTCATTAAATAACTGCTCAATTAATATCAATATCAATGCTCCTCTGAGAAAAAAACGTGCAGTTGTGGATTCATATTCTGATTAGGTATGTCAAAATGTTTCGCGCTGATGGACTGTCGAGTTACGTCACGCATCACCCTGATTATTGATTTATTCAATTCACTTACAATTCACTTATACACTTGTCGGCTGATTTTTTGTCGGCAAAATGAAGGTCGTAGAATTCGATTCTGGTGTTATTTTTAATGTACAGCGAAAAATTAATTAATTGGAAAATTCTCAAAATGACGTCGCTAGGCACAAGGAAAATGGAAAACTCTAGAAATATGAGAGAAAAATACTCTCTTTTGAGTTGCCATGAAATATTAAGGTGATTCCACCCTCGGGGTTGCAAAAAAGCGGTAAAACCCTCGGCGAAGCCTTGGGTTTCACCGCTTTCTTGCAACCCTCGGGTGGAATCACCTTATATTTCATGGTTACTCATAAGAGAGTCTTATATTCTTCAATTTTTGAGAAAATTACAAGTTGTTGAACTTTGTCTGTTTTGAGAAAATATTGCAAAGAGAGTACATGATTTGTTCAGTGATCTCCCACCGATTTCAAGTGAGAACCTTCTTGTTTTACAGAGTGTTTATATGGGTATTGAAGATGTGCATATGGCAAGGATTTTGATTTTCTTCAATTTTTAAGAAAATTACAGGTTATTGAACTTAGTCAGTTTTGAGGAATTATTACATAGAGAGTACATGATTTGTCTGTTTTTCCTTTCATAGTTTTCAGGGGGCCTCTGTGGCCGAGTGGTTAGAGCATCGTGCTCAAAATCACACAGCCTTAGGCCCTCTCACCTCTGTCGGCGCGGGTTCGAATCTCTCTCATGCCAGTAAGTGAGAAAGTTTCCCAGTTTACTTTCGCAAGGTCGGTGGTCTCTTCCCAGATACATTTTATCTGGGTTCTCTCTTCCACCAATAAAAACTGGACGCCACCAGATAACTGAAAAATTGTTGGGTGTGGCAGAAAAAATCAATCAATCAATCCATAGTTTTCAAGTGAGGACCTCATTATTTTACAGAGTATTTGTATGGGTATGGAAGATGTGCATGTGGCAAGGATTTTGAATTTCCTCAATTTTTAAGAAAATTACAGGTTGTTGAACTTAATCTTTTTTTTAATAGAAAATGTAACGAAACCGAGGGTATGGGGTAGTTACATAATCATATAATCATTGGCCGCTGTTTATCTTTTAATAAATTGTCAAGGTAGAAATGGTTACTTTGGTTGACCACAATTTATGACGAACGATGACCAATTGATGGTCCACTTTGAAATAATATCTTCACTTGATAGTCATATGTATAAGAATAATATTCTATAAAGTTTATAACATTTATTGTGACGATCCTTTGGTCAAATTGTATATACACATACAATGGTAACTCGTTTGGTTGGTACAACGTTATTTAGTTAATTATACAGTGACGAACCTATCCAGGACGTTCCTATTATTAAAAGGGCTAGTAAATTACTATAAAAATGTTATGTCACTTTTAATAAATATGTGGTTACATGTAACTTAAACTTGGTACTATTTGGTAACTACCACTGTCTTATTTCTGAAGTGTACCGAGTCTCTCTCTGCAGTTGACTGACTTCTCTCTCCAAACAGCTGTCTTTTATTTACATCGGTTGTTGTTATGACGTAGTAACGTTTCAAACTGATAACGTCATACGTTTATCTAAGTTAGCGCGTTAAATTTGTAAATATTACTTAATAACGTATTAACGTTGTACCAATATAAACATAATAAACATAACATATTTTATAACAATATGTGAATCAAAGCAATCAAGTTCAATAAAATCAATTGTAGTTCGTTTCTATTCATATTTTGCTTATAAATGACTTTAGAAGTAGTTTTAAACATCGGGTTCATGCACAGGGGCATCTTATCCGCTCTGTTCTCTATCACACATATATAAATACACGTGATAGAGAACAGAGCGGATAAGATGCCCCTGTGGTTCAGGGTTCATAATTTCTATCATAAGCGGTTAGTCTGAATGAAAATCACAACATTGTAACAAACGATATGGATTTAATTGGATAATTCTAAAGTTACATCTGCTATCAGGTCAGTTTAATGTTGTATAGGTATAAAGTAATGTATTTAATGAGTGAAGTCCTGAACCGTAACAATATTCATATATTAAAAAAATTATTATGCAAAGAAAGTATGTCACAGCCTGATGATGGCTGATACTACCTGAAGCAAAGTTTTACAAATTATGGCTTAAGAAAAACATCCTATGTAAGCATTTGCATGGGCGTATTATGTACCGTTTGCGGTACTCTTGTTCAGGTGTTTTTATAAGAATACCAATACTTCTTATTCAGTGAACTGATACATATTGAAACATCTAAGTACCTATATTTTCCAATATATCAATATACAGCACCAGTCAAAACCCTTGGATGGGTAGATTTGGAAACTGATATTGCATGTAAAGAATAAGTAACATTTCTTGGAAATACTGATAAACCTTACATGTACTATCATTCCAGAAACAGTGTGTCTTTCCGTGTAGAGAACTGTGTGAAAATTCCACTCAGGAATTGTCATATCACTCACTGATTGGCTGTTTGGTTTCAATAAAAGTGAATTTTGATGACCATGCTTTGTAATTTTTTCAACATGATTGGCCACTAAGAACAAAAGTAAAATCTGTTTCATTGAAATCTTTCAAAAGCCTTACCCAAAAATATGCACGCTCTCTCGAGTGAAGTGACACTGTTATTGAAACAATAGTACATAAGATAGTGAAATATGTTGAACATTTGAAGATTTCACATTTAAAAGAAACAACATACCTCTTGAGATTTATTTCATTTCATTTTTAGGTGTGATGTGTGCTACTATGCATCCTCGGATCACAACTCTTTGAGACGCCACAAAATGCGACACACTGGACAGAAACCTTACAAGTGTCCCCACTGTCCCTACTCCTGTATACAAGCCATTTGTTTCAAAGCTCACATGAAAAACAAACATTTTGGTGCTCATGGAATCTTCTGTTGTGAATTATGTGCATACAAGTCAGTAAATGAAAAAAAGTACCTAGATCATGTGCGGGATCACAAAAATGGTCTCATTCCTACTACCTCAATCGTGAAGAAAAAATCTGAAAATGTGACATTTGCACCTAGAATTCAAAATATCAATCAAAGTGTTCCACATATTGAGATAGTCAGTGCTGGTGAACAGACACCCGTTAGTGTTGTTGGTGGCAATGTGGAGAATCAAGGCAATCAGATCCAGATGCATGTGGAGATGTCAGAATCAGGGGAGAGAACCATAAGAGAGGAGGATCTTCAGCGACTGATGAGAGAAGGACTGGTAACATCAGACATCACACAGCTAATCTCTTGTGCTATGAATGCCATTTCTCAGGAGAATTCTATCCAAAGTGCAGATGGCCAGGTGCCATCTGTTCCAAATTCTGGACGTTCTACCACTCACATGATAACCTTTCATCTCCCTCCTTCCCAAACCAATACAGTTCAGCAGCAAGATCAGAACATTATCAGCATAGATGCTTTGTCTAGTGGAAAAGAAGAGAAAAAAGAGGCTGCAGTGTATTTTGCAGACAATCAAGGGTTACTACTGAACACCAGCGATATTCAGCTACAGCAGGAAGGTGATGCCAGCTCTGTGTTATTAAACATTCAGGGAACTACTGTACCGGTTAATCTAATCCAAATTGCTGCCAATGAGGCAGAGGTCACCCAGAGCGCTACCATACAGGACTTGGCTCAGATTAGTTGTCTTGTGAAGGACTCTGTGTATAATAACACAACCATGTACAATAGTATAGAGTGATGATTTCAGGACAATACACTATATAAATGAATATATAATAACACGAAAGCCTTTCGAACTCATTTTTGTAGGGGGGAAAGGTTTTCTCATAAAAACACATAATTATGTGGAAATAGATTATAAAAGCAATTCAAATGTCTTCAATCTTTTATTTTACAATGGAAGATGACAATCGAGATTTTTGGTTCTTTCTTTATAAATACATGCCTCTGATGATGTATGACAACATCTTTCTATTTTTCAGACTATAATATAAGTGTGTACACAATTACAGAGGGGGGACCAGGGGTTTGGAACCCATGTGACATCTGACAAATCATGGGGGGGGGTCTAGATCTGTTTTGGGGTGGGGTTTTTTTCTGGCTCGCTTTCGCTTGCCAACTTCATAAAAACTCTTATTTAAGAGAATTAAGAACCCTCCTTTGATATTTTATTACATTTCAGTAGAATTGATCAAATGATAATATTATACTTATACTGACAATGATGTGACTAAATTGTTTTACTTTTTCATTAGCATATTCATACTTATTTCAGAATTACTAAATAAGGAAAAGTAGCCCAATTTATTGTTATACGATGATTATGAAATAATATTTCATGGAGAAGCTGAAATCATCCTGTTTGTCATAAAGTTGAGTTGATAGCTATCAAACTAGTTTGCCATTCATGTCTACTTTCAATAAAAATATCTAAGTATGAAGTAGAAGTGGACGACTCTGTGGTGTCTTTTATTTCGAGTTTACAGGGCTATATATGGTGGAATTTTGTAATCATGGTATCACTTTGAAGGATTCATGAAATAAAAAAAATATACCATAGGAATTTTTAAAATTTTTTATTAGTACTGCTTGATTTATTTCATCTAGAATTTATTTACATTGATTGATTGAATATTGTTTAACGTCCCTCTCGAGAATATTTCACTCATATGGAGACGTCATCGGCTGCAAAATTTAGGCTTTGTGCTCGGCGCTTAAGGCCATTGAGCAGGGAGGGATCTTTATCGTGCCACACCTGCTGTGACACGGGACCTCGGTTTTTACGGTCTCATCTGAAGGACTGCCCCATTTAGTCGCCTCCTACGACAAAAAAGGGGTACTGGCCAGGAAGCTCTTCTAACCCAGATACCTGAAGTCTATAGGAAGAGCATGTTTAAGAAAATATTTCTAAAAGAAATATTCAATACAAATCACTTGGTAAAAAATTACATACCTTTCTCTTTATGAAAATATGAAATAAAAAAAAAAATCAATCATTTACCGCACACATTTTAGAAAATTAGATTTTTCTTATTTTTATGAAGGGTAGATAACTCTTCATAAGTCACTAAATAATACTAGATTTTATCCTCTCATTGCGGCTTTGTCTGCTAAACAATTGCAATATGAACAGTACATTGGCTCTTATCATAGAATAATTGTCAACTTCATTCCATTTACAAAATAACTAAGCCTACATGGTATAGGGAATTATCGCTCTTTTCTAGCACTCTTCTGAATTAGAAGGTACATTATTCATTTGTTTTTCAAATCATGGAAGAAACATCGATTACGACAGCTTCAGAAAGTAGCCCTGTGACCCAGGAAGAAACGCTCTACACTGTCGTTGAAGATCTTGCAGCTGATTATGTCAGTTACGCTAAATTTGATTCTGCTAAAGAGGTACATTCATTATGCTTTGCCCTCTCACCATTCGGACTTCAAACTCGTAAGGCAGCGTATTAACTTGATTTAGGGGGAGGAGCACATTAAAAATGTGATACAGGGGAAAACTTGAGTTACTTTTTAACAATTAAAGATGGTAGTTACGAATTCTCTAATTAAATTCTCTCTGCATATTGTGTGTGCCATTGATTACTTACCGATTTTGGAGATGGTATGATACTTTTTAAGAGAAAATTCGAGTTAAATACAATTTTCCAAGATTCTTTAACTGTTACCCCCCTCCCCCTTTTTATATTTTGACATGTGCAGGGGACATGTTAAAATATAAAATCGGGGTAAGAGTCAGAGGAATCTCGGATTACTGGATGATTATTGTTAATGCAACGAAACCAATGAATGATGCTATTAGCAGCTGATTAGTGTTTTACATGAACTGAAATTTTACGAAGGAAAATTTCAAAAAGACGTATTGAAGATCCATGGCATTTTTTTTTTTTTTTTTAAATAAGAGTGTCTTATACACATCTGTATTTTTTACCCAAATTTGATCTCCAGAATTTTCATTGTCATTAGACTATAATTATCAAGTCCTTTACCTGTCAACAGAAGCCTTGCAATCCCCCAGGGTATGAATGATTATCATTTTAGTCAGAACAACACAGGCTGGCAATGTTGACAAATTGGAGTTATTTCTGTTTAGCACAACATTTGGTTTAACTGGTGCTGCAGCTAAATTTTATACCCTGTTCACACAAAGAATATAATTTGCATTAAATGTAAGTTAATGCACATTAAATCTGAACTGTGTTCCCACAGGTTTTAATGCACATAAGTTGAATTCAAATTAAAATTTACATTACATCTTTATCTTTAATGTGCAGCAAATTTACTTTGCATTATTTCCGTATGAACGCAAAGCGAAGCTAATATGGATTACATGTAGACGCATGCAGAATGGCAAATTTAGGTCACGTGCATCATATCGGTGTTTAATTATAGCTATTTATATTATTTTTGAGCATCAAACTAATTAAGATAATGTAATCACTAAAATCGTGCCTACAAAAATGATATAAGTAGATAATGCTAGACACTGTTTAAACACGATTAGAGCTGAAATTTTTCAAATTTTGTTTTTCCATTTTTGTTGTTTACACTGCTTAACTAAAGTATTTCTTATGTTCAACCAAAATTTGAATATCAGTTTTTTAGTTTCAAGTGAGATAAAGCACGCACAATTCTTTGTTATGTAAACAAGGCTTGTGCCATGGTTTTGTTTACATATATAGAATACTTAATAGAAAATAGCATGTTTAAAACGAAATGAGATGTGCTAAGCTATAGAAACTATTTAATTGTGTTTAGAATTAAATGTGAATTGAAAAATCTGCTTTTAACGAACTTTTACTAGTATATTGAACCTATGTAAATAAAAACATGGCACGAGCCTTGTTTACATAACAAAGAATTGTGAGCTCAGTATATCTTCCATGTACCTCGACAACAGACATTCAAAGTTTTGTTGACCATTACAGGTACCTTAGTTAAGCATTCTAAACATTCAAAATGGAAAAATAAAATTTTCAGCTCAAATCGTGTCAATGCCCCTTTAATTTAAAATCATGACAATGCAATTTGTTTTATGCCACTCTTTGGATAAATTTTGCAGCATATGATGTCATAGTAGACTTATGATATTCAATTTGTATCAATCACGTCATAACAATAGCCCTTAATTGAAGAAACAATTGGCTTGATTGAATGCTGGTCATCATCGGAAATATTAAGTGATCTCTTGAGAACTTACAAGAATAAACACGTATACGAGATTCAGAAAATTGCTGTTGTATGTGTTTTCGGTGTTTTACAAAACATAGTCATTTCGCTAAACAAAACCAAAAAAACTTGCCAGTCATATTTGAAAAACAAAAAAATTCTATTATTTAGTTTTGTTTCCTTTATTTCCTGTTAATTTGGAAATGCATACGAATATAATACGTATTAGTTTACTTTATATTACTGCCATGTGAACGCTATTTAATTTGATTTAATTTAATGCGCCTTTGAGCTTACACAGTGTATGAAAAGGGTGCTACCAGTATATAAATATGGTATTATTATTATTATTTTTTCTCCCATTAAATTTAATGCAAAGTCAAATTTAATACGCATTCATGTGAACAAGGCATTACAGTGTCTACTGTGGTGCGCATAAGAAATTGAACACATTACTGATAGCATGAAGAATGCTTTCTGTAAGAAGGATTTTGGAGAACCTTGTATGACTGTTGTATAGTATAGTATATCTTTGATCCACTGCTGAATCTATGTAGCAAAATTATCAGATTCAGGAGTGGATAAAAAATCCTGTTATAATAAAATTATGGTGTATATATGTATTACACATTGCAAACACATTCTTTTGTTGAAGAGTAAAGTTTTAAACCAAAGATTTGATGCGCATTTTGCATAGATTTTTTGAAATAGATATCAGAATTCATGATAATTACTTAAAATATCCATAACTATGAACTGCTATTGCTATCATGTACTGATATTATATACAGTGTTTTCCCTAAGAACCGGCCGCCGGCCAAATTGACCGTTTCAAACGATTTTCTGGCCGGTTCAAATATAAAAAATCAAAAAATAATATGTTGTCAATTTCAGTGATGTTGATTTACACGATTGATCTTTGCAAAGAATGTATGCGGTAGCAATTGGTTGGCTATAAATATCTTTCATATTTCTTCCTTGTTTATGTTTTTATCGAGAGCTTTTTGAAACGGCGATTTTGATTGGACGATATTTTAAACTCTCACCTTGCGCGTGAGAAGCACATGGCAGTGAAAAATAATGAAGCGTCGAACGAATACATTACATGATTTCTTCCAGTCAAAACATTGCAAAGGTGTGTATTTAACACCACTGTGACTAACTTGTCTGAGGTAAAAATGTTCAACCCTTTGGTATATATTTAAAAATGTAGGTTAAAAAGTGGCATATGAACAAGGGTCATTTTGCCTCCTGAAATGCCTCAGAATGCAGGATTTTGCGTCTAATTTTCCAAAATTTCCATACCCCCCCCCCCCCCCCCCTGGCCTGTTACAATTATAAATGGGCCTGTTCAAATGAAATGAATGGAAAACACTGTATATATAGCTTGCATTTTTAATCATTTCACTGAAAAACATACTGTAATTTTGTGAAATTATTTCATTCCAGTAATTTTATGACCATGATATGATAGGTTTTCAGGAAATACAGCTGAAACTTAGCATTGAATCTATTCTTCCTAACTAGAACCAGAAAATGATGAACCTTGATAACTGGTAGCAATTAATATTAGTACATTGTATGTTCACATGTACTTATAAGCTTCCCAGAGAAGAAATCCATGCATAAGTTATATTTAGTAGCCTATGAAGATATGATGGCTCCTCTATCTAATGGTGACAAAAATGCAACATACTTTATATTTCATTTCAAATGCAGAACCATTTTATGCAAATTGATGCTGTGACAGTAAACAAAATTTGCTGGGTATGATTTTATGAATGGATTTTGTGTCATGATTAATGTTAGCATTGGTCTACATCATCGTTTATGATCAATTTATACATGTATACCAGTGTGTTTTTTTCCAGAAAGAAAAATTCAATGAAAATATTGAAGAAATGCTGGCAAAGTTGGAAGAATTTTGTGGTATGGTTGATGCGGTATGTTTTAAAAATTTAGAGATATTTATTTTGTACTTTCAGGCTATTACTGTGTAGGTTGTCATCTTGTAACATTTTACTATATGGCTGCTTGCAGTTTTGCCAAACTTGGCCAAAAAATGTCTATTTGGTAGTTCTGAAAAAAATGTTCCTACTTTTGAAGCAATAAAAATTCCAACATGTCTACCATGGCCTCTCACTGCTGAGACAAATTATTAGTTTGTTTGTAGAGGAGTTTCTGAATAAATATAAACTTCACTGCGATTGACATACATTTAGCAGAGTTATAGTCTTTGGACTATAAATTTTTTAGTGGATGCACAAAAACACTGGAGATATATATAATTATTTAAATTGGCAGTGTCTTTCTGACAAACTTGGCAACCAATGATGTCCAAGATGTGCTCAATAGGGCTAAAATCTGTCTGGGAGGTTACAAGATGTGCTCAATAGGACTAAAATCTGACTGGGAGGTTACAAGATGTTCTGAGTATGTACTTTATAAGTAATCCCACAATCTATGCTCCAAACCCATACTCAATATTCCACTCTAATTTATTTATGTTTATATTGCAAATCACATTTTCCTCTATGAACCAACCAATTTCAGCGCGCGACACAATCCGTTCACATTGACTATGAACGGATTATGAACTAGCTTAAAGCATGCGACTGAGAGAGCGTAATGGTTTGAAAAAAATAGAACATCTGTTACAAAGATCTCGTAAGTCACGCCTTTGGATTAAGATTGTAAACTTGCATGGATTATCATCCCAATCTTGCGGTCTCCTACCTCCAAAATACAGTGCACCTTGCAATGTTGATAAAAGGCAGGGTGAGACGAAATGTGACGTCATGTCTATGTGTTGATGTACATCACAATAACTACTGTGACAGAGGCTAGGAGTTCGTTTTATGCAACAAAATAGAAGCAATGTAAACAAACGGTATTTTAGTAAATGAATATAAATATAAGAAATGAACATCACTTTTGAGCTGTTCATGGTCAATATGAACGGATTTGGATTTGAGGCAAATTCTCTGTGAATTGCTAGTGCGATTCACAGAATTTGCCTCAAATCCAAATCTGTTCATACTGACCATGAACAGCACAAAAGTGATGTTCATTTCTTAAATAGCTTTAGATTATGAGTATGGCTTTGTAAGTAATCCCTCAATCTATGCCCCAAACCCATACTCAATATTCCACTCTAATTTATGTATAGCTTTAGATTATGAGTATGGCTTTGTAAGTAATCCCTCAATCTATGCTCCAAACCACATCCATACTCAATATTCCACTCTATTTATGTATAACTTATGAGTATGCCTTTGGAGCATGAAATTTGGGGTTGAGTACAGAGTACTTACTCAGAACATTTTATAACCTCCAGACCTGGACTGTTAGCAGACCATGGTAGTGTCGCGACTGACTCGCTAAACAAAAAATCCTCCACAGCACGAGCATGATGTGGTCTGGCATTGTCATCCATGAACACTGGGCATGGGTGAAGAAGTTGATTGTCAAAATGAGACACAACATTTGCCAGCAAGAATGTATCTTTGGTAAATTTGTGCATTAAGATTCCCCTTGCGTATATAATACAGCCCCACACCATAACTATCCACCACCAAACGGAATCATTTTTACAATATTTTGTTCCACATATGCAGTGTTAGGTTGCTGTCATACATACATTTGTCCATCTATGGTATGTAGCAAATTAATAGTTACTCTCATCCGACTATTAGACTTTCCTCCAAGAAGCTAGGTTCCAAAAAAGATGAGCTTGACACCATTGCATATGTGCTGGTTTGTGTTTGGGTGTAAGTAAAGTCTTTTGTGCGTCTTCTTGCACGATAGCCAAATGACTTCAGTCGATTCCACACTGTTCTCATTGAAAGCAAATGATGTGGCAACCATTTTCTTTGGTAAAAACGTTTCATCTATCCATCCTTCTGCGTGCAGTGTTCTCCTGAACAGATTTTTGCATGATCTTTGACATCATTTGTTACTGGTAATTTCCGACAATTCAGAATCTATGGATGGTTGAATGGTGATGACTCACTTGATGACCAATTTGACAGTTAATGACATAACTGATTCCCTCATTCCAATCTTCCATTGGATTGCAATTTAGTCTTGCCAACAATCTAATTAAGATCAGAATTCTTATGTACATGCCATATTACTCTGCATAAGATACTTCACTTTAATTATCATTTTAATTAGATTGGTCTTGCAGAGGACCCTTAATTTTGATGTGCAAGAAAAGTAAGTTGTCAAACCATACAGATTATATCAATAGCTAAAGCACTGTGTAAAAAACTCACAATTCTTCTGGAAATGAGCACAATAGTTGCACAAGCAATTCTTGGCCAACAGAGTGGACAATAGACAATTAAGTACTGGTATATTGTTAACAAATGTACAGACTGAATTGCATTACTGAATTCAAAATCATTGCTCAGTTTTCAAAAATTTTATAAAGGAGTACTGGTAACTTTGGTTTTGCAATTTTTTTTTGTGTGTTACTTTGAAAATTTCATAATTTTTATGCCCCCTTCAAAGAAGAGAGGCATATTGCTTTGCACCTGTCGGTCGGTATGTCAGTAGACCACATGTTGTCCGCTCAATATCTTGAGAACCATTCACTTGATTGTAATGATATTTCAAAGGTGGGTAGGTTATGAGTAGAAGAGGACTGCTATTGATTTTTCAGGTCAATAGGTCAAAGTTCAAGGGTCAATCCACTCTGGACATTGGAATATACAATCCACTCAATATCTTGAGAACCCTTTGCTTAACAGACTTGGTACACTTATATATCCTAAGGGGTAAATGATCCCTAGTGATTTTGAAGTCACATGGTCAAAGGTTAAGGTTCAAACTGGACATAGTAATATACTGTTTGTCCAATACCTTGAGAACCCTTTTCTTGACAGACATCAAACTTGGTACACTGGTACATCCTAAGGAGTAGATGACCCCTATTGATTTTGATGTCACATGGTCAAAATGGACATAGGAATATACTGTCTACTCAATATCTTGAGAACACTTTGCTTGACATGTATAGACATCAAACCTGGTACACTGGTACATCATAAGGAGTAGATGACCCCTATAGATTTTTAGGTCAAAGGTCAATCCTCTCTGGACATATGAAGGTATTGTCCAATCAATATCTTGAGTTGTTTTGGCACTACTATCAATTAAATGATGTATGTGTATAACCCTTTTCAATTTTGCACCATGGGGTCATATATGTTTTACAAACATTTCTTGTTTTTAGGGTGAATGTGTAGAGATATAGATTAAACTCGACTTTTGTTCCAATTGACAATTTGATATATTGGGGTCATAGTTTAACATAGAATTATAAAGGAAAATTCTTTTTCATCATAAACCATGAACACTCATTTAACAGGATTTAACAGAAATACAAGCAATTGTTAAGTATCGATGAAGAACACACTCGGCAGACAAATATATAAATATATTCCAAAGTAATCTGAATTCCTGATATGTTCTCCACTGATTAGAAAAAAATTGCAGTTTTTTTGTTCCAGACTTTCAAAATAAAACTAATAAACCCCATAAATTGGTCAGTCCTTCAGATAGGGACATTAAATGACAGTCCCATGTCACGATCACACACACACCCTTGGCATATAGAATGTCTCTGTGGTGTTTGAAAAAGAGTAAACTATTGCAGGCTACCACTAGTACCTCTGACCACATGCAATTTTATCCATTTGTCACTGAAATATGGCTGAAATGTTGCAAAAGTTGGCATAAGACAATCAATTAAATCATAAAATGGATAAGAAAATGTTCAGCGTTTCAGTAGATCTAATTTCAAGAACTTTGTAACTTACGCTTGCCACATTGTTTTCTTTGGGGTTTTTTTTTTTTCAGATTAGAGCAGACAATAATATATGCCTAACAGAAACTCTACCCAGAATACAGAAGAAATGTTTACAAATGCAAGAAATATTTGAGAGAGTAGACAAATTAGAGGTAAATTAAAGTGTCAGGGAGAGAGAGAGA
>NC_079164.1:49359326-49579326 GCF_947568905.1 Ostrea edulis
GATTATGTAATAAGGGATTTCTAAGGGAATAATAACAAAATTTTTATGCTTTCTATCTCTTAAACGAAAAATATTTTGTAATTAGCATTATATAATGTAAATTGGTCAGAATGCAACTAAATAATATTCCATCTTCAAATTTTGTCTTTCATTTCCTTTGAAGGAATTCAGGGGATGGCCCATTGTCGGATACCCACAGCTGATCTCGTCTTCTACTCATCAGTAGAAGACGAGATCAGCCGTGGGTATCCGACGATGGGGATGGGCCTTAAAACTGAATATCTTATGTATCTAGAAAACTAAATACATTGTTAAACGATGTAGAACAAAAGTTGAAGATACTTTCAAGACCTAATTGACAATATCAAGTTTTAGGGGCCAGCCCCTCAAATAAAGGGCCGAGAGGGGTCAAAAGTATTTTCTAACTATCTCAAAATCGAAAAAGAATTTGTTAAGCATTTTTGAAGCAAAGTTGTTTCAACGTTTTGCAACTGCTGATGTCACCAAAATGAAAATTGATTAATACGTAATGAGGGATCTCAAGGAGAAAAATGTACGAAGCTTTGATGTTTTTTATCTCTTAAAGGAAAACAATTTGTAAAACGTTATCCAACATAAACTGGTCAAAATGTGACTGTAAACAATATGCCATTTCCTAATTTTGTCTTACAACTCATTTCAAGGAGTTCAGTGACCAGGCCCTAAAACTAAGAATCAAACATCCTTTCCTCAGCCATAGCGTAAAAATGCGTAATGATTGTGACTCCCTCTGCTTGGTCCGGGGAAAGATATTTATATGGTATTCACAATTTTGCGTTCAACAATTGTTTTTTATTCAAACATCTTTAGAATTTCTTTCAATTCCAAATAATTTCATGCTTGATTTTAGCCAATCATGCAACACCTACACAGTTATACCTTAACTCAATCTTACCATAGGTAAACTGTGTCTAGGTTGCACATTCGGGGCTTTGGTACTCTGCTTTCGTATTGATATAGTGATTCATACATGTATGTTTTTAAATATCCCCCTCCCATTCTTTTGAGCAAAACATTCTCCAAAATCTCTGACCATCTAAAGGATATACAATGATATCAAGTTTTAGGAACCAGCCCCTTAAAAAGGACCAAAATGCGTCAGAATATAAGGCTTCGCCTCGCCCAATATGGATTTCCATTTCACACTCAGGATGCCTCTGTATAATGTCCCAAACTGACTGTGTAACTAATAATATACCACAATGAATGTGATTTCAGTAAATCTAAACATTAGATATAAAACTTATTATGTTTCCTTGCTGGTGTTTATAATGTGCATACTGGTATTCTCCTTGCCTCTCCTACTTGGCAATTTTGCATGACTAAGAATATTGGAAAATGCAGATGCTATTGATAATGTTAGATTAAAGCAAGATTTAAAGGGGCATTAGCTGTGAAAGTGATGGCAACCTTTTTTACTCAAAATAAAAAAAAAATCTCTCAATCCCGTGGGGATCCAGGTTAGAACTTTCATGTCCTCAGTACCCCTTGCTTGTCGTAAGAGGCAACTAAATAGGGCGGTCCTTCAGATGAGACCATAAAAACCAAGGCCCTGTGTCACAGCAGGTGTGTCACGATAAAGATCCCTCCCTGCTCAAAGGCTGTAAGCGCTGAGCATAGGCCTGAATTTTGCAGCCCTTCACCAAGAATGGCGATGTCTCCATATGAGTGAAAAATTCTCGAGAGGGACGTTAAACAATATATATCCAATCAATCTTTTTTTCTTTAACACGCACACACATGTTGAAATCTGTTGGTATAGCAGTAAAAGATAAATTTAAAAATCCAGTTTTAAATATGTACATGTATAGACACTTAATGAACTCACAGACTCTCAAAGTTTGAAATATCTATGATAAAAATATTGTCTTCCTGAAAACAAACTTGTTTACAGGAAGACAATTTTTCTTATTATAGATATTTAAAACGTCGAGAGCCTGTGCATGAACTAGGTCTAGATTTTGACTTTACAGATAGTGAAATATACAGAATTAGAGTTGATATCAACAAATTAAAACCTTTGCTATTATCAACTCGATCAAGATCCATTATTTATCAAATCTAAATAAATCTGTTAGTTCATTTATCCTGAAAAAAGTTGAAAGAGAAGATACATATATATTTTTAAATAATGTACATGAAACATAAAAAAAAAACCAAAGTTCTTTTTAGTGCTGATTAAAAAAAAAGAACAACACATAATAAAAGTGCTTTCTATCAAATGAATCTTCAGTTAAACTGTAGATCACAGGTTTGAGTCCAGCAGGGGTTTTAAATGTTTGTATATTAATTAACAAAATTAAATGCAAATGAAGTTTTTGGGCGTTGGGGTTATCCTGGAATCACCTTGTCCATCCACGTGTCCATTTGTCCGGGGGATATCTTATTAAAACTTCATGTATATCTTATATAAATAATGAAGATGTGTACCTGCTATTTTGATTGAGATATTTTAATATTCAAGGAAGTTATGGATATTTTTCTTCCATTATTTGAGGGGGTGTTATCAGTTTCCAGAGTATATTTTAAAAAGTGATGAACAGATTTTATTCAAACTTTGTGTATATATTATGTATATAATGAAGTGCTCCTGTCATTTTCATTGAGATTCATCAACATTCAAGGAAATAATGTATATTTTCATTTTATGGATGTTTTTTTCAACTTCATTGACATGGTCATTTTCTTTTAGATTTTGTAATAATCTGTTTTTTCACAGAGAGTTCTGTATTAGTTTAGGAGAGGGTATAATGGAATCATTCCATTTGTCTGTCTGTCTGCCCATCTTTCTGTGGATAGTTCTGTTAATAAAAGATGTGTTGTTTTCTGGCTCATGTACGCTGAATAGTAGTTATCCATGTAATATTCAGAAATATATTAAGCATATCTTCCAATATTCTGAGTAACACACTACTGCAGAATATATATAGTCTTGCATTTACATTTATTGCTCTCAACAATCTTTATGTCAAAAGGATGAGCACAAATTCACTGTATTTCCCACCATCAAGCCCTGCAGGGGGTATTAGTCCTACTAGGACAGTTCTAGTTCAGATTGGTTTCTACAAACACATACTGCACTTTTTGACTAAATAAATAGATTTGAAAGTTTTTAATTTCAAAATATTGTTGTTTGTATATATCCTGTTGTTTGTATATATATCCCCCATATATATACCATAGGAAAGGAATATTATTAGTTGATTATAATTACATGTATTAAAAGTGTTTTGTGTGATCAGATTTATAGAATACTTACTTTAAACATTTTAAAACAGGCATTTGTAGGGGTAGTGAAAGGCAATGTAGCTGTTCTAGAAGAATGTGTCAACAAAGCAGAGGATGAAATGGGCTCCCTGAGTGGTCTGAAAAAAATGTTGTCTTCCTTTGTTGGACCAGTGAGTTCAAACAAAATACCTAATCTTAGTTTTGTAAAGGAATTGTGATTCAGATTATGTTCAAATTGATTCATCTTAAATGAAATACATTTTTTATTTTTTCACATGGATGCTGATATGTGAGTAACCCTTCATTTACAGAAGAAACCAGTTTCAAAGTCAGATAAAAAAGCTGTGTTTGAACCTCCAGAAATATTCAGTACCAAAGACTATTTTCCACAACCTCAGGGGAGCAATCAGACTGAAGAAGGAGGGTCTGCTGAGAAGTGACAAACTTAAAGTCGTTCATCTACATTCCATTGTCAGACGTACCTCATAAATATCAAACCTTTGAATTGAATGCTGTAAAAGTGCTAAAGTTATACTGAAGAAATCTGACTCAGGACAGGGACCCTATAATGTTCACTATATCTGTCTTTCCGTCTGTTCACAAGTTTTGAGTGCTATTAGTGAGATATTTTTATGGAACTTTAATCGTTATTGAAGGCTAATTTTTCTTTGGGTATATTTCATGATAGAACTCAGTAAAGCTGTCTGTTTGTCTCTTTGAAATTTAGGGATTTGCCTGACACAGTGGTTTATGAGCTATATGCAAGTAATGAACCCTACCTTAGGTCATTGGTGCTAGGCCAAGGTCATATGTACAAAGTCAAGGTCAGTGGGTGACAAAAGCTTGATTTTTAAATTATATGATGTAATGCTCAACAAGGCCCCTGTCTAGCTGGTTAGTTTTCTGGCAACAAGGCCCCTGTCTAGATGGTTAGTTTTCTGGCAACAAGGCCCCTGTCTAGATGGTTAGTTTTCTGGCAACAAGGCCCCTGTCTAGCTGGTTAGTTTTCTGGCAACAAGGCCCCTGTCTAGATGGTTAGTTTTCTGGCAACAAGGCCCCTGTCTAGATGGTTAGTTTTCTGGCAACAAGGCCCCTGTCTAGCTGGTTAGTTTTCTGGTTGTAATTGAAATAATGTTCACTATCATGCAACACTATTTTGAAAATTAACGTAGTTCCACCCTCCTGTGACGTCATAAGATTTCGCAAAGTCAATGATTTAATAAGATTTATGCATGACAGGAGCATAAATTTTGTTGGAGTCTTTTTCAATAGTTATTGTAAAAAATATTGTTAACCATGAAATATTTCCAAAGTCTAAGTTATATATGAATAAGCAATTACATTATATGTTTCAAAATAATGAATCCAAGGGCAATAACCCTGCTTTCATTAAATTATTTATCAAGTCCATTATGGAACAGATTTCCTTTATTTTTTACAAACATTCTGTATATTTTTTAAAGAAACAGTTCATGAAATTGTTATGAATACTCTTATATCGTTTCAACTAGTTTTTAAGAAATTTTGATAATGCTGTTTAAGGAGAATTGCAATTTTCTGACGTTGGTAACAGGTATATATGTGTGCTGATTGATAAAATATTTACTAATTAATACTGCAACATACTTATTTTATCATTTTTTATTTGTTACTAAGATGTATTAGTTGAAGAATCAACAATCAAACATAAGGAGTGAGATCAAAAGATGGATGTCGGATAAAAATCTAAATTCAAATAGTTCGGGGGAGGGGGGATAAAATCTCCCGTAAGTTTCTGTCATCCGACATGGATTATACACTTTAGTGGGGGAAAAAGACAAGTGACTGTTAAAAACCACATAATAGTATTACATTTTAATGAACATTTAATAGTTTCATGTACACTTTCATTTGTGAATAAACAGTAGAAAAGGTATACAGAGCGTTATTCATAATCGTATATTTTTACTTATTAATCGATTAAATTCAACATTCATCATATTTAGTTTTAAAGGGGGAGGGGGGGGGGGGTCTTGGTAAAAACTATGTGAATTTAGCTTTTTGTCAGACATTGAACATTTGATCTTGCCCCTAAGATATTTATATCATTTTCTATGTTGAGTTTTTAGTTTACCTGAGCTGAAGGCTCAAGTGAGCTTTTCTGATCACCCATTGTCTGTCGTCCGTCTGTCTATAAACTTTTCACATTTTCGACTTCTCCAGAATCACTGGGCCAATTTCAGCCAAACTTGGCAAAAAGCATCCTCAGGTGATGGGCTTTCAAGTTTGTTGAAATGAAGGGCCATACCCCTTTCAAAGGGGAGATAATCACAAAAAGGCAAAAATAGAGTGGGGTCATTTAAAAATCTTCTTTTCAAGAAGAAGGGCCAAAAGAGCTGAAATTTACATGAAAGCTTCCTGACATAGTGCATAAAAATTAAATTTCTTGTTTATTTTTTCAACACAATCAGTCGGACTAGTAAGCTGTCATTTTACCCGACCGGACCTATCATTTAGTAGACTCGGTCAGTCAGACGTGCCTTAGTGTCAAACCCTGATTTACATGAAAGCTTCTTTACATAGTGCAGATTCAAGTTTGTTAAGATTACAGTCCTCGAGGGTAGGGTGAGGCCACAATAGGAGATCAAAGTTTTACATACAAATATATAAGGTAAATCATTAAAAATCTTCTGAAGAATCACTGGGCCAGAAAAGTTTTCATTTACATGAAAGCTTCCTGACATAGTGCAGATTCAACTTTGTAAATATCATGGTCCCAGGGGTAAGTTGGGGCCACAATAAGGATCAAAGTTTTACATGTGAATATATATAGGGAAAATCTTTAAATATGGGCCAAGGTGACACAGGTGAGCAATGTGGCCCATGGGCCTCTTGTTTTCTGTAGTCTTACTTGAACCAGTATAATACAAAGTGCAATAATACAAGTCTATATTTTGACCAGATGTTTGTGAGTACATATGTACCTGTTCTTGGATGTTTTATTGGTTTAATAAAAAATTATTCACAATATGTATTGCAATGATTTTAGGTATTCATGATGAGGAATTGATTCATTCTTCCAATGTTCTTGGAAGAAGTGTGTCCATTCATTGACATTCATAAGAAAATGAATCTATCCCCTTTAAGGAAAAACTGATGAGATTGATCCACATATCCATAGGTAAAGTGCTCTGCCATTAAGAAAAATAACAAATACACACATTTTATTGATTTGGTCATTAGTATACAAGAATTTGTGTCACCTCTTTGATATTGGTGTTTATGGATTTAAATCTCAATCAAGAAGCATTTATTAATATCCTTTTTTTTCTCGCAACAGTGATCCCTAAAATAGAACTATTACCTGTCTAGAAGTTTTACAGGATTTATCATTTTTTCAGTGTTTGTACATTTGTCAACATAGAGGGAAAGTTAAGGAGATGCTGTAGCTCTGTCAAGAGATCAGAAAGTCCGAGATACATGCTACTGATAGATATATCAGAGTCAAGAAGATAAATACAGCTCATATATAAGTATGTGTGTGTGTAGTAATGAATCCTTAAGTCAATGGTGATAAGCTAAAGTTATTTGTACCAAGTCAAGGTCAGTTGGTGACAAAACCTTGTTTTAATTTTACTTAATACACAACAAGGTCCCTGTCTAACTGGTTTCTGTAGCTGGAACCAGTGTATCCAAGGTGCAATTATACAAGTTGTATATTGACTAGATGTTTTTGAGTACTGTTAATGTACATATGTACCTCTTCTTGAATGTTTTATTGGTTTAATAAAAAATTATTCACAATATGTATTGCAATGATTTTAAGTATTTATGATGAGCAATATTCTTGAAAGAAGTGTTTCCATTCATTGACATTCATAAGAAAATCTATCCCCTTTAAGGAAAAACTGATGAGAGGAAATCAACTTGATCCACATATTCATTGTTAAAGTGCTCTGCCATTAAGATAAATCACAAATACACACAATTTATTGATTTGGTCATTAGTATACAAGAATTCGTGTCACCTCTTTGATATTGGTATTTATGGATTTAAATTTCGATCAAGAAGCATTTAATATCTTTTTTTCTCTTGCAACAGTGATCCCTAAAATAGAACTATTACCTAACTAGAAGTTTTACAGAATTTATTATTACATGTACTACATGTATTCCAATGTCTGTACGATTGTCAACACGGGGAAATATTTTAAGGAGATGCATGCAGCTGTCGGAGATCAGAAAGTTCGAGATACATGCTGTTCATGTACATGTCATAAAATTACGGAGATGTCATAAAATTACGGAGATAGTACATACAGCTCATATATATATTGGAGATCAGAAAGTGGAGGAGATAGTACATACAGCTCATGCTTATCAGAGATTATGGAGCACCAAATTAGAATAAACTCAAATAATTGAAGATATCTTCATGTAATATTTTGACCCAAACTTAGCCCCATTGGATCACAATTTAACCATGATACTATGTCACAAGATGAAAAATCATGGTATGAAAGTTAAGGTCTTGCCATGAGGAATTTATATACAAAATATGAAAGACCCATCTTAAGCAGTTCAGAGGATATTGCCTAGGTTAACTTTTCTTAAAAGTAGATCAAAATCCATGTTCAAGCTAGGTTAAAAGGTCAAAATTTTGGTACTGAAAGAAAGGTTTTGTCACAAAGAATTGCATACATTAAATATGAAAGATGTATTAACATTTAAAAGTTATGAGCAAGGTTAAAGTTTTGGTAAAAGTTTAAAATTTGGGTCAAACTTCAATGCCAAGGTCACATGGTCAAACATCAAGTGAAATTTCAAGCCAAATGAATCTATATACTAAATATAAAAGCCCTACCAGGAGATATTGCCTGGAAGAAGTAGGTCAAACTCAATGGTCAAGGTCATAAACTTTAATACCAAATAAAAGGTCTGGTCACAAGGAATAAAAACAGAAATGTGAAAGCCCTATCACTCACCATTCGACAGTTATGAGCATATTTCAGACCGACAGGACAAAACTCTACACCCCCCCCCCCCCCCTTTCTGACTTTAGTCATGGGGGCATAAAAAAATAATTCAATAAACACAGCTTGTGAACACTTGAAATTTGATATGATTTAGTGTGGTCCTGCTAATCTTGAAAAGAATTGTTTTAATCCCCTGTATATTCCTTTGATTCCCTATTGTGGCCCCACCTTACCCAGGGGGCCCCTGAATTGAACAAACTTAAATTTACACTACCTAAAGATGTTTGCATATCGACTAATAACTGACCTGTTGTTCTAGAGAAGAAGATTTTAGATGTTTCCTTATACATCTTTGTATATTCCTATATAATATTTTGACCCCCTATTGTGGCCCCATCCTATCTCCTGGGGTCATGATTTGAACAATCTACACTACCTGGGAATGCTTGCATAAAATCATGGCCCTGCTATTTTGGAGGAAAAGTTTCCTATATATTCCCCATGTAAAACTTTGATCCTACCCCCAGGGACCACAAGTTGAACAAACTTGAATCTGCACTTCTAGGGAATGTAAGTGGCCATAGCCCTGTTGTTCTTGAGAGGATTTTTAAAGATCTATTCTATATTTTCTCATATCCAACTTTGACCCCCATAATTGTGGCTGCACCCTATCCCCAGGGGCCAATGATTTGAACACACTGAAATCTACACTATATCAGGAAGCCTTTATGTAAGCAATCTGAACCAATTTAAAGGATGCCACAAAGTTTTACTGATCCGATTCTTAATTATCTCCACTTCAAAAAGGGTGTGTCACTGTATTTGAATAACTTGTATCCTCTTTACCCAGGTATGCTTTGTTTGTGGCAAGTTTGACTGAAATTAGCCCTTTGGTTTTTGAGACTAAAGGTTTATGGACAGGCACCAGACAAAATGTGATCAGAAAAGCTCACACGAGCTTTCAGCTCTGGTGAGCTAAAAATCATATAAAATACAGGTGTGCACTAGAATTGATGCGGGAATGTTCTAGAGTCACCTTGGCAAGATTGGCAATGCCTTGTGGATGTGTCCTTATCCTTTCCCAGTCATTTGGACTTTTGTCAAGGTCACTTGGAGAGACAAGTACTTAATTCTTGTATCATTTTCACTTAAAAAAAAGACAAGATACTTTTATAGACACAAATGAGCATGTTTCTGATCCTGACCAATGCATGGTCATTTGGGTATGTACTAAAAATCACCAGGGAGAAAAAGGTACAGCAAAACAGTTTTAGCGATCCTCCAGGGCCAACGAAAAAGTTTGTTATAACCAAACTTTTTTTACTAGTATAATAAGTATATCAAATACAATTTTAATGCCCCCCCCCCCCCTTCAAAGAAGAGGGGCATATTGCTATAATGTACCTGTTGGTCGATATGTCAGTAGACCAAATGTTGTCCGCTCAATATCTTGAAGAACCATTAACTTGATCATAGTGATATTTCATATGTGGGTTGATTATGAGTAGAAGAGGACCCCTATTGATTTTGAGGTCACATGGTCAATTCACTCTAGACATAGGAATATATTCGCTCTCAATATCGAGAACCCTTTGCTTGACATATATCAAACTTGGTATACTGGTACATCTTATGGAGTAGATGATCTCTATTGATTTTGAGGTCACATGTCAATCCACTCTGCACATAGGAAGATACTGTCCACTCAATATCTTGAGAACCCTTTGTTTGGCAGACATCAAACTTGGTACACTGGTACATCTCAAGATGACTCTTATCAATTTTGGGTTCACATGGTCAAGGGTCAAACTGGACATAATAATATATTGTCCTCTGTATTTTAAGAATCATTTGCTTGATCAACACCAAACTTGGTACACTGGTACATCCTAAGGATTAGATGACCCCTATTGATTTTGAGGTCACAAGGTCAACCCACTCTGTACATAGGAAGATATTTTTGAATTGTTTTGGCACTACTAATCAAATGATATACGTGTATAATCCCTTTCACCATGGGGGCATACATGTTTCTGCAACATTTATTCTCATTTTCCTCTAATTTAGAGGAATAAATATCACTTGGCAATAAGCGTGGATACGTTATAAGCATGTTTTACTGTATAAATTTTTATAAAGGTGGTATTATGATCCTATGCTAAGGTTATCTGGAGAACTTCCAAGAAAATGGTATGATTTTCGTCTAAGCTGCATCTTTATGTTGAATTATTAGATGTTCTTTCTGAATTCAAAGTTTCATCATGATCATAAGGTGCGACATGACTACCACCTACTGTAAATTATATTGTGACACAATTTGGTAGCATTTAGTACAGAAATAAACTATGCTGTAATCAAATCCAAGATCGAACTCGCCATTACGTCTAGGGTTACCTTCCATCCTGGCCGAAATTTCCGTGCTCTCTTGATACTTTCACAAGCGTGATCAATTGACTAAAGTTATCTGATTGGTTGATCAATCAAGCGATCATGTTTAAATTCAAACATTGTTTAGGGGTCATGTCACAAGTCATTTAGAATACTCGTTTTCTACTGTATCGAAGATACAGGGCGGGGCTCGTCTCGAGCTGTCACTCTCGCCTTAAGCCCCGCCCTGTATCTCCGATACAGTAGAAAACTCATACTCTAAATATAACTTTAGGTCAGGTTATGATTTTATTTTTACAATGTAGTGCATGGATCATACAACCTACATGTATATATTTTTGAGTCAAGATTGTGAATTCTGAATTTATACAAATAATGGCAGTAGAATAAGGCTAGCAGTACTTCAACCAATTTGAATGTGCTTAGCTAGGTGTATAAGTCTAATCAGGACAGTTCTAATTGTAATTCTTCAAATACATGTTCTAGATTTTGTGTAGAGATGCTAATACTTGGTAGTCCTTAACCTTAAAATGTCAATTTTACAACTTTTCTTTACAAAACAAGACAACAATATTTTAAAACAGACTAAACAAACTTTTAATATAAAAAACATATAACAATAAGATAGTGACAGATCAGTCAGCTGAGGTATATAAGGCCAAGACCTCTGTTAGTATACCAAGAGATCCATTCATTAAATAAGTTAAAAAATTATCACAACCTTGGCTTACTTCACAGCTATTGCACTTTAAAACTATTGTGTACATTTATTTTTTGTGTGGAAGAGATGATTAGCAATGCCTAAAGAACCCCCCACTCCAAAGCGGACAAAATTATCCCCCACCAATGGTCCCATTGAATAAAGTCCAGTTTCTGCAACACACTGATATGAAAATGGGTCAACATGAATCGGATTATGCTTGCTGTCAATGGTATAGCGTGGTACGATTCCAAGATGCCTGCCATCATAGGGAAGAAATGACAAGTCTGGACAAGCTCCAATCAGAATAGCCACACAGAGGGCATCCAGAGAAAGAATGTCTCCTCCAGATGTTGTCTGGATCAGAACATGGTTGTCCTCTTTTAATTCTACCAAGGAGTGGTTGGGATAAGGTTTGTAAAGGGGGTTGATGGTTTTGCCTTTCATCAGAGAATGGATCTTGTGATATTCTGGGTAAATAGCTGCCGGTAATTTCTTGAAAATGAGCTGAGAATCATTAGCTCCCCTTCTGAATACATGCACTACTGGCCGTTTCATTTTCAGAGCCATAATGATGGCGTCTGCTGCGCTAAGTCCAGCTCCTACAATAAGTACAGGGTCTTGGGATTTCTTGTTCATGTTACTGGATAATACATGCTCTACTTCTTGAAGAGAATGTTGAACAAAAGATAAGTTCTCCCCAGGTATATTTAGTTTGTTGGGAACATCAAATGTACCTGTAGCTATAACAACATTTGGGGTACAAAAACAGAATTCCTCTCTATCTAAGCCAGTATCTCCTAAGAAACAATGGCCTCTAACCTCCCAGAGGAAGGGATGGTTTTTGTATCTACATTTGCATGGTTCCACCTCCCCGCTCTCGGAATCCACATCTTTGTTGGTGACATATTTTTTCTGTATAGAGGTGACAACATGTTGGTCCCTAAAATGTGGCTGTAATCCTCGGTTTTCCACAAAATCGCTGTAGTATTTTCTAACATCTGCTATTGTTGCTCTTCCATTATGGGCATGGTTGTCCTCTCTTCAAAATTAAA
Organism: Ostrea edulis; assembly: GCF_947568905.1. Taxonomy (NCBI): domain Eukaryota; kingdom Metazoa; phylum Mollusca; class Bivalvia; order Ostreida; family Ostreidae; genus Ostrea; species Ostrea edulis. The sequence goes on from NC_079164.1 coordinate 49,371,692, forward strand.
GTGACAAGCATGAGGTAAAATGGTAAAATTGTGTAAAAATTATTCAAAAAAGCAAAAATATTTGAAATGTAAGTCGCATACTTTTACAATTTAAGTCAACAGTCATTGGTGAAAAGCAAATATTTGCTTGACCTCATCTGCTGATAACATACTTAAAAACTGTTGACATCAATAACAAGAGGCCCAGGGGCCTTATAGGTCACCTGAGTATCATGTAACAACCTTCCAATGTTTGAATTAGGTTTGTGTTTAAATATAAGAATTTTACTTTTGGATGGAAGAAACATTGAATAGCTATGTGGTCAGCCCCGCCTTTGCACCAGAACCCCTGACCCAGGGGCCATAAATTTCAGTTTTGAAAGAAGCATCCTTGATCATCATTATCATACTATTAATTTGTCTACTTAATACCCAGCAGCAGAGGAGAAGATTTTCAAAGAAATAAAATGCATTTTCACTATATGATCAATAGGGTCCCACCCTAATACCAGAACCCCTGACCCAGGGGCCATAAATTTCACAATTTTGAAAGAGGCATCCTTGCTCATCATAATCATGCTATTGGTTTGTCTACTTAATACCCAATGACAGAGAAGAAGATTTTCAAAGAAATAATGCATTTTCACTATATGACTTATAGAGCCCCACCCTAGCACCAGAACCCCTGATCCAGGGGCCATGAATTTCACAATTGTTAACAAGAGGTACTGTGAGCAATGCTCACTAAGAATACCCCCCGCTTACCCCAATCTCCCAAAGGGTGTTGGTAATAGGTATAAACTACCTCTTTTCTGAGTGTTGCTACTTTGATGTCCAGTGCGCATGACCTTTGACCTTTTGACCCCAAAGTCGATAGGGAACATCTTCATCCCATGGGTAGTCCATATGTATGATATGGTGACTGTAGGTGGAAAGGATAACGCTTTAGAGCCCGGAAACCATATTGCTACTTCAATGTCCAGTGCGCATGACCTTTGACCTTTTGACCCCAAAATCGATAGGGATCATCTTCATCCCATTAGTAGTCCATATATATGATATGGTGACTGTAGGTGGAAAGGATAATGCTTTAGAGCCCGGAAACCATATTGCTACTTCAATGTCCAGTGCGCTTGACCTTTGACCTTAAAATCGATAGGGATCATCTTCATCCCATTAGTAGTCCATATATATGATATGGTGACTGTAGGTGGAAAGGATAACGCTTTAGAGCCCGGAAACCATATTGCTACTTCAATGTCCAGTGCGCTTGACCTTTGACCTTTTGACCCCAAAATCGATAGGGAACATCTTCATCCCATGGGTAGTCCATATGTTTGATATGGTGACTGTAGGTGGAAAGGATAACGCTTTAGAGCCTGGAAACCATATTGCTACTTCAATGTCCAGTGCGCTTGACCTTTGACCTTTTGACCCTAAAATCGATATTGAACATCTTCATCCTATGGGTAGTCCATATGTATGATATGGTGACTGTAGGTGGAAAGGATAACACTTTAGAGCCCGGAAACCATATTGCTACTTCGATGTCCAGTGTGCTTGACCTTTGACCTTTTGACCCCAAAATCGATAGGGAACATCTTCATCCCATGGGTAGTCCATATATATGATATGGTGACGGTAGGTGGAAAGGATAATGCTTTAGAGCCCGGAAACCATTGCGTCTACAGACGGACGGACAGACGGACAACTCGATTCCAGTATACCCCCCCCCCCCCCCCACAACTTGTTGCGGGGGGTATAAAGAGGCATCCTTGCTCATCATTACCATGCTATTAGTTTGTCTACTTAATACCCAGAGACAGAGAAGATTTTCAAAGAATTTCTACATTTTCACAATATGACCAATAGAGCCCCACCCTAACACAAGAACCCCTGCCCCAGGGGCCATGAATTTCACAATTTTGGTAGAGGGCTCAATGCTCATTATAATTATGCCCACAGTTTGGCTTCTTGATGTCCAGGAGTAAAGAAGAAGATTTTTTAAAATTACACTCATTTTGATGGTTTTTGCCCCACCCCTCAGGCCCCAGGGGGGCAGGGACCACGAATTTCACGATTTTTGTTCCCCTTCACCCACAGATGCTATATGCCAAAATTGGTTGAAATTGGTACAGGGGTTTCAGAGAAGAAGCTGAAAATGTTCAAATGTTAACGCACGACGACGGACAAAAACAGATAGCAATAGGTCACCTGAATGAATTCAGGTGACCTAAAAATGCAATTTCACAACTCTACTGTTAAGGACATAGACCACACGGCCAATCCAAGGTCATTTTGACACATACTGGTAACTAATGGTCAACCTATAAGGATGTTTGTTTAAAACATGTGCACTAATAGGATGTTTGTTTAGAACAAGTGCACTTGTATCTTAACCTTTGTATATCTAGTGTTGACTTAGTAGTATTCTGTAGGATCACTTTATACAGTTTCATAACATCAGAATATAGAAGGAAAATTAAAGCTGATGATTTAAAATTATATCAGTATCAAACATTAAAGTGCAGATTTACTGTATACAAAGGAGATCCATCCATGCTCACTATCATAATGAAGCAATCAGACCTATATTAAAATGTACATACTCAAACAAAATGCAATCTTAAAAAAAAAAATTCAGTTTTACCTGGGGTGTGAGTTTTGCCATTCTTTAAAACTAAGAGAGGGAAGTTCCATCCAGTTAGCAAAGCTCAATGTTTGCATGGATCCATCCATGTTCTGAAATTAAGATATTAGAAATTACAATTAGTAAAATGTTTACACAACACACATTTATGAAACTAGATTTGTTCTTGTCTTGAAATATGATTTCAAATTACAACAGATTTAAAAATATAAACAGATGTTGACTTGCCTGCCATGCCCCTCCTGCTTTGCCTTTCCCCAAAACCACATGATCAATAGCATGTTCCTTTTCAAATTTCCACTCCAGCAGAGAAGGGTTGTCTACCCCTAGATCAGCATCAGGTCTACAGAGGGCGTCAAACAGAAGACCCACTGGGTTGGAGGAACGGCCTTCGAGTCCCTCAGACAAGAAAGCCAAATCCTGAAGATCGTGACATCAGCAAATTAATACAAGAAAATTTAACGATGCTGGAAGAAAAATATTGTACAGAGGACATTAATAGTAAACAAAACTTACATCATTGTAAACATACACTACATAAAATTTTCTACAACATTATCATATAAAAAGAAAACATTGATTCCCAAAGCTAACAAAGTATCAATCAATAACTAATACAAAAGTATGACCTGCAGTGTTTATGACATTCATAATACATTACGAACCATACATATTGATTTCATACTAAATTGTGTACCGAGTTCACTAACAGATCTGGCTGTAAGCCACAATGATTCCATCAATACATGTATACTGTTTGTATAAGATTTTCAAATATGATTTATGTTTGTTTTGGGTGTGATTTCAATTCCTACTGTGTAACACCCCCCCCCCCTTTTTTGTGATTAGCCATTATTATTTACGCTGAAGTATGCCTTCAATGACCACAACAGACTTGCAGCCTTTCCTTGTGGAAGTTTATTGGATCATACACAAAATGACAACAGGAAATATGGAAGGATGTTTTAAATTTGGTCTCTTTTTATCATAGTTTGAATATTTCATTCTTTTCTTTCTTGTTCAGACTTCCTCCTTTCGTTACCTGTTCTACAATGGATTTCTTTGGGCTCATCTTCTGAAGCTTTTCATTGAGGTACACATTGGAGTGAGTGCCTCCTGCATAATATGGTCGATAACCTGACAGGAAGACAGACAGACTGATCGCTGAGGGGCCATTTCCTGTAAATATATAGAATGATCACTCAGACAGTATGTCTATTATACATATAGTACTGCATAAGTGCATTGCAACATTTACACTTACACATGTTTGATCTGCAATTCTTTCTAATTACAGAATAATATGTCAAACATACCAACAATGACGATATCTTTGTACTGAGAGCATGCAGTTGATGGCATTTTGTCTAGAGGTTTTCAGCACCCTACTGTCCTAACAATAAGGTGGATACACTCTCTCCAAATCTTAGCAGCCGCCACACTCCATTTTTCACTCACAGCTTGGGCCCAACAGGAACTGTAAGGAAAAAAATTTGGTTTAGTTAAAAAAAACCCACTGTCTTTATTTTTTTTTTTTAATACAACACACAAAGAATGTCGATGCTAGTAAATATTTTGAATAAAAATATTAACTGAAAATTCATACTTGAAGTCATATGTATGCCACATCATTTAAAGAAGTAAAAAATAATCAGTTTAAATTCCATGATGCATACAAATTTATCTCTTTATAACTCACTTAGCACCACCACCTTATCCTCCATCTTTCCATATAAACTAGATATATGCTTAATATGCTCAATATATACATGTGAAATTTTCTTATCCTGTATGTTATATTTCAAGAAACAATAGCGGGTCACAGACATGGTGCATGGACAGCCATTTTAAAATTTCTCTGACCGCACAATAAATATTTAATTAAGAATATTGAATGCTCTACTAGGAGTCAATAGGAACAAATGTTTTAAATCTCTATGACCTTAGTGGGATTTATTCACGGCATTTAGATATACCTTGGTTGTTCCGATTACTGACACTCCATTTACAGGTCATTTAAACATTCAAAATTTCACAGTTCTTCATTTCATATTTAATTCCTGGACAGTACAGTACAATATCCATTAGATACAAACAACACAACATTCGAATTAGCATGATTCACTGGTGGTGAAAAGAGCATTAACAGATTATGGATAACTCTTTATTTCCTTCATCATTTATTAATCTAGGACATAGTTCAGATAGGGCCATTTTAATTCAGAAGTGAGGATTTGTACTTTTCAACATGAAATATATTTAAAAAGATCCATTAAGGTTATATTAATACCATGACCTAATTTTTTCATTTCAATTTGTGTGTGATGTTACCAAAAAACAAGAATTTTATATATATATCAATAAGACCATAACCTGTTATCTAATTGAACATTATAATATCATATTTGATGATTGACATAACTGTTATTGATGTTTAATAATAAAATACACACCATTTATTTGGATAAAGTTCAACTGGAAATTAACCCTATCATTTTATGCATAAACTTAAAAGTGAACCCAGTTCTTTTAAAAATATCCAGTAAGTACTATTCCCTTGAGTGTATTCAGGTATGTAATTTTTCCTCTTCTTCTTTTTTATTAAACTCAATCAAATTTGAAATTTAGGCCACAATTTATCCCAATGACAAATCATAACTCTTTTCCCCTCAATTTTCAAATCAAAATTCCTAATTTTCCATAAAATTTCATTAAAATTGCAAGAAAAATCTTTTATGTACAGTTTAACTATGATATCTCAAACACTGATATCTTGATTCGAAAGTCCCAACCACTTATTCTTTAAGTATTTTACCCTCCATATCTCGATCCTCGGATGTCTCAAAGTTTTTTCTCGGTCCCATCAAGTTCGAGATAACAACGTTTGACTTTACTTGATAATACCCATGATAACAACCATCATCAGAAACCCACGGTTGATTACGCTTCGTTCCTTTCTCCATCACCTGTGGGTCCATTCATTCCTACTCGCTCATTCTCATGAATAATTAATGAGGCAATTTGATTGGGCGCTCATAGTATACCCTGAGCAAATTCATCCAATCAAAAAGACGCTTTCAGCCCAATTTTGGTACACAATTCTTGTGATAGCAAAGTTAAGTTGATGCTACCTTTAAAAACAGAAGAGTTCCATTACTATAATGATTACTTTGATTGGACGATACTTTTAAATATTTATTCACGAGAATGAGCGAGTATGAATGAATGGACCCACGGGTGATGGAGAGAGGAGCTAAGTGTAATCAACTGGTTTCCGACAATGGATAACAACATTTGAAATAAATATCAAGCTAAAAAAAAAATGCCTGCTTCAAGTACATGTATGTTAAAAACTTGCTATGAAATAATTTTTAGTTAATTATTGATGCCATGCTAACACATGTACAAGGATCTATGCATTTGAAAAATTCTCATTTTCCGTTGAGAAAGTGTTGCTAAATTTCCCTATTTAATCATGTATTTGCCCTTTAACTGGAAAGTGTTTTGGTATGCACAGAAAGTTACATGGATTTCAACACTGGTTGTTCATGCAAAATTTTAAAATATCACCATGCAGTGTACAGGTTGTTTTCTACATATGACTAACATCATATGTGGGATTCATCTGAATTAAACTATATTGAGCAAACTAATTCTTTTTATTAGATAAAATGAATGTTCCAATATTTGTGTCATATTGAAAAATAATTACTTTTCTGGGGTTCATTTATATTTACATCCTCAAGTTGATGACTGATATTAATCTGAGTGAGAACAAGTTTACACGGAGTGTTGTAATCGTTAATAGTTGGGATACTGTAATTAGAGTAATTAATGACCATTGTGAAACTCTGTGACATTTTAGTATGTATATCAGTAAACACAAATATACACTTCCATAAAATTGTAGCCAACTATACATTCATTTCAATCTATAATTGATACTTATATTTTCATTTATTATTCACTTATAGGTAAGTCCCTTGGACTTGCAGTATCTCTAATTGACAAGTCTAAATCTGAAATCAAGAAGTCCTAGACTTAAGTAATTCCTTTAAATCTTATTTATAGTATAATGGAGTCAAATTTAGAAATAAAAAACTATCAATGCAGTACTAATTAATAACAACTAATAAAGGGGGAAAAACAATTGATTAAAACTAATTAATGAATTAAAAAAATTTAATTAAGAATATGTTACTCACATTGAAAGACCAGAAAGATCCAAAGTCTGGGCGAAAGTGAGAGAACATTTGATAGGATCCAGGATTTAAATAGGTCTGTAGATATTTGTCAATCAGTAAAAAAAAATGGGCCCACCCCCAAAACTAGCTGTCCATGTGAACTCCAACTCTATGGTCATTCATTCATGCCATGACAGAGGCACTTCTCTCCCACATAAAATTTAAATATCTCTTCTTTTAAAAATATTTTTCTTCCCTTTTTATTGCAATATAATCTTTTTATCACACCAAGATTTTGGCATATCATATGATAAGTGCCTTGCTCTGAATTATGACACTGATTTCTTGATCCATTTTTCAAGTAAAGAGAACTGTTCTAGATTATAAACTGTTCTGTGTAACGCTCACAAGATATACAAAGAACAAGCCTACCTTGCACAAGTAATACTCAGTTATACTGTTAGAGATTAGAGAATATTGGTTTAAAACAAATTTCTGACTTCAGTAATATCAGTACCCCAGGGACCAAAAATACACACTACAGATACATTGGTGGATTTAGGGAGCCCCCCCCCCCCCCCCCCCTTTAACCTGAGCATTCATTTATCTTTCAGTTTATCTTATCATATATGTATTGCAGTAACTTTTCAATAATTCAATTTACATGTAATTAATCTTAGCTTTCTTAATCTTATTAATAGCTCCTTTCCTTTGTGAAAATTTTTATTTTATTTTTTTGCCTTTCATATAATCCTGAATCTGCCATACACATACTAAGTTTCATGAACATTTTACACAACTTTTTAATAAGACCACAATAAATACAAAGGTTATGATTCAAAATTCCTTAAATATGTAACTTTAAAACATGTTTAAAATATGTCATTGTTTCTACATTAAACAAAATTAATTTACTTTCATGATAAACACAAATTCTAAAATCACATCACATAAAATTTTGCTTTAATGTGTCATAATTTAACCCCAATACTTTCGTAAACATCCTTGCTAAACCCTTCTTAACAATATTACATAATTCAATCCTACAAACCAACAGCAGCTGAATGAACTGCACATGCACAGGGGACGGAATGTGCTGAATCATGATGACATTCTTTTTCTCCCCAACAGTTAAAAGATGGAACAATCATCATAAAAGGCAGCAGCTACTGTACTTAAAACTATTTGTCCTGAAAATCATCTTTGGAATGTAGGCTTTAAATTTTTGCTGCATTTAAAAGTTTTGATAATTGAGGGTTTTGCACTGGATGAAAGCAACCTCCAAAGATGTTTTTAAAGCTTTATACAAGAATAGAATCACCCTAAAGGCCTTTAACCATACCTGTGAAAATGGGGTGCTATTGTCTGGTCTAACAGGATTTAACACTATGAATGATGACATATAAAATATTATGATAACTTTTGTGATGCTTGCTGAGTCAGTCAGACAGCTTGGTCAGTGCCCCTAAACTGAATTTCATAAAATTGGGATATTGAATGAAGAGAGAGAATCATTTTGTGAGGATCCTGCTTTTAAAAAGTCTGTAAAACATCTTTTTTAGATATTTTTGAGGTCTCTACATTCCTTTAGCTACCCGAGAAGTGCATTACTATTCACAGTCAGGTGGGCTATAAAAATTAAATGTCAATAATCACACGACTGAAGAAACTAGCTACTAGACCTAACATAACCATATCTAATCAGTGATTTTTCAACATTTTTCAAAAGGGTCCTGTGGTTTTTGAATTGAGAAAAATTATCAACATTTTGATGAAATTGGGAAAACCTAGTCATTATTGTAAATATGCTAAATATATCATATCAAACAAGAAATCAAACATAAACTGATGTCATTCTTCTTTTATTTCACATACATTTGACTTTCTTTTCTTAAAATAAGCTCTTCAATTTTCTACTATTCTTTTTAAATCATCTAGAATTGATGCATCTTTGTCATGTCATACATAAACTATTCACATTGAACTTATTTTTTAACAAATACATTTTTCGCCAGTTTTTATTATTGGGAAAAGTGCCAGTTAAATTGGGAAAAAATTGGTAATTTTTGGGAGGGGAAAGGGCCGATATTCGGACCTAAAATGGGTCTTCAAAAATCACTGCTAATAGACCATCTTTATGCTAAAGAGCAAGACCTAGTCAAGAGTGATGAAAAAAAAGATTTTTCATTGGAAAACCAAAAAATAACCAACTGAATCAATTTGGGAATTCTCAATTTATTTTTAGTTCAAAAATCAAATGTCATATTTAACACAAAGGCACATGGAAGTGAATATAACATTCTATTTTTGCCAGTTTGTTGGATCTCAGTCAATTAGAAAAATCAGAATTATTCAATCATATGATAAAAGTTGCTAGCACACTCACAGATTGCATTGACATACAGGAATCAACTTTAATAGTTATCTTTTCTTACATGAATCGGACAGTTATGCAATTATATATATGTACATGCAGATTAAAGGTGCATGTGAAGGGAGAGCATATTTTTCCAATAAAAAAAACAGGTTATAGGTTAGATTATCATTTGCACTATCATCAATAATCAATTTACAGTAGTCAAACAGTCTACACCTTTGTAATAATTAAAAATCCCCAGGGTTCTTAAGAGTTCTCTGTTTGTTGGACCGGCATTTGACTGCTCTATTGAATGATTAATCAGACATGTTTTATAATTTTGTACACAAAACTATATTTTTTTTCATTCCAGCATTATCTTTTTTTACTTATAATTGACAGAAAATACAAAAACTATATACAGTCTACTCCGGATATATTGAAATTCAGGGGACCAACCTGCATTGTTCATTATATCCAAAGTTCGATATAACTGATGTTGAAATATATCAATGTTTATACTGGGGATTTACTTTTACTTCAAACAAATGCTCTTGTTTCTGCAGTGTGTATATACATTCAAATTATGAAATAAGAAATGCTGAAGTCAAATTTACAACAAAAGATTGCGCAAATATGAATTTCAATATTAGTGGTGATTTTCTGTATGGTAAAGCTGTTTTCAAAGTGTTTTAGTCATTTTTGGTAACAATCGGCAAATATGACTTTGGTAGCTTGTGATCACACTTTTATTTTTGTTCTTGAGACCTTTTCCCATACTGCCACAACTTTTTCTCATTTCTTCTCGATCAAACAAACACAAATATATATTTCCCAATACTCCTTGGTCCATAGACGGTTTATTCCTTTATTGAATATAGATAGGTCTACAAATTGTAGTATAGCCTACAATGAATGATGTTAGAGTGTAGTACTCAATTGTAACTAGGCGTGCTTCACTCTGTCTCATTTCGACCTCTTTTCATCATGGCATGCTTTATAAGTATTTCCGCCATATCAGCTTATATAACTTCATATATTCTGATAGTCCTTGTGGGTCTAGATCTTTTGTATGTTATCGCCTAGCACCATTCGGCGTTTTGACGTACAGACTTTCGTACAGGCCGATCAAATACCTCAATGTAATATATGAGGACGAAAATGAAGAAATGGCCCTAGAGGCTGATGATAACCTATTACTTAACTATAACCGGATTTGTTAGCGTGGTCAGTAGTATGTATGACAGTAGATCTACCATGCGGCCATGTACACGTGAACCGGTGCAGCATCAATCAGCGCGTTCGCACGTGTTTATAGCCCCTGCTGGGTTAACCTTACCTTTCTAAACGGCTCAATTCCTTTTGGGGACACCAATGTGCTGTCAACGACTGCTGGACACCTATTGAGCAAGTCTCTAAGGCCCCTTTAACATGATACGGACACCTTTGTCCCACATCATGAACTCCTGACGATATTAATAGAGTTACCCGCCCTTTATAGATCTAACTGCTTGAGGTGCGGATCTAAGGATATTGACGTTAGAGGTCATGGCTCTTTCCACTGTACATTGGCTTTGTAACACAGGCTCTCCTTCAAGACCGGCGAACATTAAGTGGCAAATGAAATATACAGTACTCGTGATGTTCATCTGTTACAGTCAAAAATACAATGGGCGGACACGATGGAAAATGAGATATCAAAAGCTTATCGCCGCGCACGGATGGTAACGTAACATTTTCCAGCAAAGACTGAAGATTTTTTTAAAATTCAATTTAGTGGGGTATTCTTTCTTTTGATTTTATTTATATTATATATATATACAATATACATATATAATTTAATCCAGTCTTGTTCGTATAACGATGAAAGTGCTGCTAGTAGTAGTAATTAACTTTTTTGCGATAGCAATAATGCAAGTCACGCCGTTTACACTACCGTGGCTAGCTACGATGGAGAAATTAGGACAGCTTTCTTCGTAAATACACCGTTTTCTTGAAATGTTAAACGTACAAATATGCTGTAGTGAGTATACGGTTCACATGCGTGGTTTAATTGAATTTTAAAAAGTTGATCTTGCATAAATATTTTGCGCCTGAAGTGGACGCTACATGTTGATTGAAATCAGGCCTAGGAGTTTATAAAAACTTTTTTGAGCACGTTTTCATACTCAAACTCCGTGCTCTAAATCTTACTCACACTCAAAAGTGAAGGCTTTTATAAAACTTTTATAAAAACCATTCTCATACTCAAACAGAGTAGATCCACATGCTCAAGATTTTCCGAGATTAGGGCTTGATCAGAGTTGTACTAAAAAATAACATGGCATAGTTTGAGTATGAGTACGGTAAAAGGTCGGCCTGGAACTGCAGTTTTCGCAGCCCTGTTAGATCTACTTGTCAAATAAGGGTGAAACGATTCTACACGTGTACGTTTCGATCACACCGGCGTTTACAAAACGTGTAAACGTGTGAATTAATTAATGATAATAAGCAGAAAAAACTGTTTAAAAATTACATATATATGTGTAGTTCTGAAGTCACAAAAATGTTTCTCGCAGTTTACAATGATTATAACTTAATGGTTGTTCAGTCCGATGTGCATTATGAAAATTTAATGATATACATACACGTACGTAAGAGTTGTCCTTCCTGGGGAGATTTTTTTTTTTAACGGTCAACATTGGTCTAATTAAAATTTCATGTAAAAATACTGAAAATGGTGGCAAAATGCAAAATGCCATTTTGATTACGTATGTATGTTATAAAATAAAATGTTACCTCAATTTGATCAAACTGAAATAAAAACAGTTGCAAAAAGTTGCTGAACTTTGAAATAAATATTTTGGTGAACAAATGGATCTGTTATCAAATATGTACCTTTTCAATACACTACAGGCGCGTAGCCGCTTATACGCAAGTACGCAACTGCATACATATCATTTGCTAGAGAAATATCTGTGTCTCAGAAATTAACTTTACATTATATAGTTCCAATTTATAATTTAATCAACATCATTGTCCATTTAATCAAATTTTAATGAAGTCCATTTTGAATTTCAAATCATCAACATCATGTCAAATATCACATTATGATTAATAATATAATGTACATCATATATGTACATGTAGTAGACAGATGAAGATATTCATTGTTATGAGTAACTTAACAACGAAAAAAAGGATAAACAACACCATTCATAAAGAAATGTAAAGTCAGTCCATGTACACACGGTGAGTTGACATTATAAAACACTTTAGAAATTAATTTTGTGAATTCTTTTTGGTTTAAAAATTGACAAGAAACCCTGTTTCGATGCACAAAAAATGTTGCCTCCTGGGCCCCCACTGGGGGTTTACCCTGGACCCACTAGGGGCCTTAAGGCGGCCCCACACCCCTTGCCATACTTTGCGTACACTTCGTTTTCTTTCTGGCTACGCGCCTGACTTACATCATTCCTGTTTTTCAAACCTTTCATTTACAAGTTCAATGTATTTACTTTATTTACAAAGTACAACATACATAAGTCCCAAGAGATTATATGTTGCAGTGTAGATATGTGCATGTTTTACAATGTTATGGTATAATGTGGTGACCGGGGTGTAGGCTATGTGGTGACCAGGGTGTAGGAGTCTACTATTGGTGCCGGGGTGTAGGATATGTGGTGACCGGGGTGTAGGCTACCGGAGCGGCAATATAGATGGTCGAGGTTCGTTTTTGCATAATATCTCAATCTCGCAGGAAAGCATATTCATTAGATTTCTTTATTTTCTCCATGTGGAGATATTGCAATGTAAGTTAATATACAATTACACACGGACAGACACACACACACACACACATATATATATATACACACACACACACACAAACAAACAAAAAGTGTGCTGACAGCTAGGGAAGCGATACCTGTAACTGAGCGAGAGCCCTGTGGTAATGCGCCGCTGCGCTTCGGACAAGATGAAAGTTCAGTACGCGGAAGGTTTCATTATCTGTTTCGAATATTGTAGAAGCCCCAGTATAACAAGGAACATTTCATTTTCTATCATTCCGCATAACTCTGCACATAGGCGTATGTCGAAACAGTTCGTGGTCACGTTCCACCAATTGCCCCTAATAATTACAGCTGCTCCTAATAATTACAGTTGCAGGACATGCGCAAGAGGAATGTTGAAACACATTAGAGAAAGACCTTCCACAAAGAGTGCAATTTTGGAATTGATCCACTGAGCACGCATCGGTACACAGTTTGCAAATGAACTTACAGAGTTCAATTCCCTTTAGTTTTTCACTAATATATACCAGATAGATGACGGTTTTGAGTCCGAGAAAATTTGAATGAAGGAAAGAAATTAACGGTCGTGTGACATTCGTATTTGATGCTGAGATATATGCGAGGCCATGACTCTGCCACTGACCATTTTCTTCCAGTTGAGTTTCGAAAGAAAGGGTCCACCCTCCAGAAATTTCCATAAATGGTTAACAAGACCATACGATTGGAGAGTCCTTAAAATATCGGGCATAAAACCAGAATGAACATCCGAGAGACTCTGAAGATAGGAAAATAGTCTTGCGAGAAATAATGTTGTTGGATTCAGATGACAAATCTTCCAAAGAACAAAAGTTACCGCACGTCATTTTCAGTGCATAAGGGTACAACACTGAAAAAACGACTTGCATATAATTTTATCTGACCTGCATAATTTTGGTAAATTAAGGGAGTTTTTGCAAATAAAGCCGAACTTTATTAACAGATGACATGTTGCTCCAGAGTTCATATCCATTAAGCACTGATGGTAGTACGATTGTTTTGTACAAATGAGACATTGTCATTGGGTTATGAAATCAAGATCGGATAGTGCTTCTTGTATTCTGTCAGAGAGTTTACATTTATGGTTGATAGCAATTCCTAGATGGTTATAGGACTGTTCACATGCCACTCTGGAAGGACCTAAGTGCAACGATAATTTGTCTAAGTATGTTCCTTTCAATAGCTCAAAATTGCAAGACGCAGGATTTCAACGCATTGAATATAAATCGCCATTTACGTGAGTAGTTGTAAGCGATATCCAACAGTGTTTGGAGCGATAGTGGAGAGATGCCAATTAATCACAAGTCATCAGCTAAAGAGGGGGCAATTGGTAGGGATATCTAGTACACCGGTATTTAGACTACCCGACTGTAGTTCACAAATAAGATCATTAATGAAAACAAGGTAAAAAAAAAAAAGGTAGAAAGCACACCACCCTGCCTAACACCTTGATTAACAGGAAACCAATCTGACTGGGTTTGGTTTACAATAATTGAACTCACTGTAATTTGGTGACATTGGTTAATAAGTGACCATAATTTACCCATAATGCCAAGTTCATATAACTTAAACATAAGACCAGGCCTCCATACCGTGTAAAAAGTTTTGCTAATATCAAGAAAATACACGTAAACATCACTACCTGGTTCCAGGTTATGTAAAATTGTTTCATGTAGATTGAACGATGCTGTCAGACAACCTAATTCTTTCTGGGAACCCTGTTGTTGAGTATTGGAAAATATTTCTTGTGTAAAACATACTTAGTAATACGATTATCGATAACTTTTCTAAAAAGCGGGGTGTAGGCTACCGAAGCGGCAATATAGATGGTCGAGAATCGTCTTTGCAAAGTATCTCAGTTTATGAATATATTTCGCAGGAAACCAAATGATTACGGAATAAAGCATTAATTCAGGAATATATGGAAACAAATATATTCAGACACTTTCTAAATTTATCAAACACCTCAACACAATTCCAACGTTTGGGGCAAGTTTGGCACTACCACGTGTCTATGATCAAATATCAGGACAACACTTTGTTTTATCGTCACTTTTATATGACGTGTTATCTGTATAAGTTTATGCATGTACTGTCAGTGAATAAAATCAACCGTATTCAAAATTATTGACGAAATATTGATGTTGTGCACGGGGTGTATGCTACATGTTGTGCAAGGATTGTATGCTACCAGATTTCTTTTACAGATATCGATAATCAGTGTGGAATATGCAATTTTAAAGCATACTGATTGTAGTAATACATGTACTTCTATTTGTTGTTTTATATAAGAGTACATGCATTAGTACTAGCCTAGTTTATTGAATGAAATTACCTAAGCTAACACATGTATACAACCCATTTACACTGGTATACATGCATGTCCTGAATGTTATCTATAAGAGTTAAATTTTATTCACTGTTGCTTTGCAAATGTTCTTCTGAATAAATTATCTAAAATTGGGAGAAAAACGCATATTACATGTATAATGCAACTATATAATCATGTTGTCTAACACCTCTTCATTTTCACTATAATGAAAATATACTAAAGATATATAGAGAGAGAGAGAGAGAGAGAGAGAGAGAGAGAGAGATGGGGATATGTTTGATTCTAACATTTGAAAGTGAAAAAATAAAATCATATCAAATATTTCACGGACACAATGTAACGCTTAAACATGTTAATTTATCTAATGTCATTATTCATCCAAATTTAAAAAAAAAATGGCCTTATTAATTGAATGGTCAACAATGCTTAATATCAAGGGTACACACCCTCTCCCCATGCATCTTTCAAAACACTATTACTTTCAATATGAAACTGAAACTGAGTCTTATTGAAGTAGAATAGAACTATCTATTGATTAAACTTACAATACTGGTAAACTGGTACACTTTCATGCATACAATATTTTGATTTATACTGCAAATGTTAAATGTTTTTATATTTGGGACATGTTTGAGACGTATCATCGTGTGGCGACTTGTGCCGTTTTTAATTGTCTTTGAATCCACTTCCACTTATGCTGCATTCAGTGCCCTCACCCTAATATGGCTAGACAAAGAACACAAGCTAGGTGTGATATGCATGGTCATGATGAGGACAAAGATGACCTCTAGGGTGTGTATGGCCATTTCATATGTGTTGAGTGCTGATTGAGTTAATAACACGAAACAAAAGCTTTTGGGCACTGACTGGTTCAGTACATAATAGTATACGGACATACCGCGTGTAAATGGATTGTATATGTAACGGAAGTATTGCTTTCAGATTTCATTCAATAAACTGTTTTACTTCCGGTACATATAAAACAACAAATAGAAGTACTACTACAATCAGTATACTTAAATATTGAATGATATTCCACATTTCTGTGTAAAAGAAATCTGGTAGTGCTGCATACACCCCGAGCATATGTAGCATACAACCCGTGCACAACATTAATTTATCTTTGAATACGATTGGTTTTATCCACTGACAGTATATGCATACACTTGTACAGATAAGACGTGGTTATTAGTCCTATAAAAGTGACGATAAAACAAAGCGTTACCGATCGTCGGAATTGTATTGAGCTGTTTGAGAAAACTAGAAAGTGTAGAGTGAATATATTTGTTACCATATATTCCTGAATCAATGCTTTCTTCCGTAATCATATGCTTTCCTGCGAAATATATCCATAAATTGAGATATTATGCAAAAACGAACCTCGACCATCTATATTGCCGCTTCGGTAGCATATACCCCGGTCACAACATAGCCTACACCCCGGTCACAAAATAGCCTACACCCCGGTCACAACATAGCCTCCATCCCGGTCACAAAATAGCCTACACCCCGGTCACAACATAGCCTCCATCCCGGTCACAAAATAGCCTACACCCCGGTCACAACATAGCCTCCATCCCGGTCACAAAATAGCCTACACCCCGGTCACAACATAGCCTCCATCCCGGTCACAAAATAGCCTACACCCCGGTCACAACATAGCCTCCATCCCGGTCACAAAATAGCCTACACCCCGGTCACAACATAGCCTCCATCCCGGTCACAAAATAGCCTACACCCCGGTCACAACATAGCCTCCATCCCGGTCACAACATAGCCTCCACCCCGCATGTTGGGGTATACTCGTTGTATCAGTATCTGGAGTCCGTGGGAAACAAATTCCTGTCTCCGACTAGTACCAGTATATACCCAAATAAAGTTTCAGACTATCGTATTCAAAAGGACTATGTATCAAGTGTGTAATTGTGTTACTATATATTCTATTAGGTTTAGACGTAACCCTTCTCAATTTCCAACTTCGTTGATGAACAGAGAGCAACAAAATTTACCTCCATAACGCTTGATGGAACTATCTCATGTAACTAAATGACAAAAAATATCTTCAGAAAGAGTATAATTTTTTTTTTTCAAGAATAGCCATTTTTCTGACTTGAAATACATGAAGATCATTTTCCACTGTAATTTAAAGTCTGACAAAGCACTAGAACTACTATACACAAAAATGAAACATTAAATGGAGCACATGTACTTTCCACTTTGTCATACATAAAGATAGGATATTAGCCCACAGCCATTGAAAACTCTATTCCTTAATTTTCTGGTACTCTAAGCAAATTCAGTATTGATTAAAGAAAATGAAGCATATCAAGATACAATAGGTATATCAAGATACAATAGGTATCTTCCAATGAATAAATACTGGTACACAAAACAACGTCATGTGTCAGGACACAGGAACTGAGAACAAGATGGTCCATGTCAGTGACGCGAGGAATTACCTCTTTTTTGAGAATCACAGATCCATGTGACATTTGGTCACGGGTAGTCATGAAGGAAGAGGATGTACAAAGTCCTCATCCTCGTCCTCATCCTTGGCTCCTTGAACTGAACTCATTGCATCATCATAAGAAGGAGGTTTATCAGGAGGGCTGGGGAGGTTTTCCAAATCACTCTGCTGAGTTTTAAATTCAAACTCAGTTTTCATGGTGGTGAGACCTCGGGCTGGAGGTAGAGGGGTCTCTCCCATGCGACTTGGCCCCTTTTCATCTTCATACGGGTCATATGGTGGAATTATGGGTGTGGTAATTTGTTCACGCCCCATGGGTGCGACTGGGGGAGGGAGGCTGACACCACTGGTGGTTGCAGGTCTCTCTTGGTCTGGTTTGTCAGAAGGTCCAGTGGCTGTTTTCTGAGCACCATCATTCCACACAAGATTTTCACCCACTTGTAAAACAGTTCCCAGCTTCTGTGCTGCATCCTGCATCTTTTGCAATAAATTGACATATATGTATGTTATTTAATCATATGTATAGAAGTAATATTACAGGTGAATGGACATTGTGTATAGGTACTTAATTTTCAAATTATACCATCTAAAATAAAATTTTCAGAGCTAGATTTTAGTGAATTTATTACCTCTTGATCTGCAGCATTTGGATTGGTCGCTCTCATGATTTTATACCTACTCTCAAATTCCTTGTAATGTTTTAGAGCTGCACTTTTATCACCAACATTGTACAAAAATATTGCAAAGTTGAGACTCATTGCTGGGTCTTTCCTGAAATGTATAGCGATAATGATTATCACATGTGATAAAGGATTTTATACAATGTACTGTTAGATATTAAATAGTTGGGGGAAAAATGATTTTTTTAAAGTGATGAGATAAAGTGAGGTACATTTGGGGAACTTATTTGCAACGTTGAAATGTGTGTCTTGCATATTTTATCATTGCAAAAGTACATCATACAAGATGGTCAGCATTGGTCTTGAGTTTGATGTAAATGAGGAAAATAACAACCTACAATGCTGGTCGTTGCAGGAGCCAGTATGTTGGTTTGATCATACTTCTTTTATCAGATGCAGAATCGTGTTATGTTCCAAATATTAGCAATGTCTATGTCTTTATCGTAACGAACTCATCAAAGTAAAAACATTTTACTACTGTATAAAACTTTATTTCTCTCAAATTTATTTTCATGGATTTTAATTTTTTTTAAACAGAACAGAATTTTGCTTCATATCTTTTTATGCCCCCATAATAAGAGATTCGGGGCACATAACTTTTGGTCTGTCTGGTGATAGGGCTTTCACATTTCACATGTGTATTCATTGTGACAAGACATTTCCTTTGGTACCAAAAGTTTTACCTGTTGACCTTGGAGTTTGGCCATCTTTTAAAAAGTTTTAATCTTGGCCATAACTGTTGAACAGTTGGTGATAATGCTTTCATTTTCAAATACGTTCTTTAGACAAGATCTTTCTTTAGGTAGCAATTTTTTTTACACTATGACCTTGGAATTTGACCTACTTTTGAAAATTTTTAATTTAACCTTGGGCCATAACTTTTGAACACTTAGTGCTAGGGCTTTCATATTTCACATATGTATTTCTTGCAACAAAATCTTTCTTTTCATACCAAAACGTTTTACCTCATGACCTTGACCTTATAGATTTGCCTTACAGGGTAATTAGTGTTCCACAAATACATCTTGTTCCATTTGTTACAGGAATAAACTAAATAACTTTGAAAAATGTAAATTTCCAGGTGAAATGATAAAAAACAAAACATCTTTGTAAAACACATATGCCCCCTTCCTCTATGTTTAAGAAAACATTTTGACCTTTTGACCTGAAAATCAATAGGGGTCAACTACAAGTATAATAATTTGCAGATGACATTTGATGACTTTAGATAACAATGACTGTATTATGCTAGAGAGCCTAGTGACCTTTTGACTTGAAAATCAATAGTGATCATTTACTAGTCTTGACCAACTTTCCTATAAAGTATGATGACTATTGTACAAGGATTCTTTCTAGCAGGTCTAATGGGTGAGACAACATTCTAAGGGCAATGTTTAACTGACCAACCAACATACAGACACAAAGTATGAAGGGGACATAATGAATATAAAACAGTGTGCAGTTATTATAGGATTAAACATTCTTTTTGAAGAATTTATCGATGTGTAAACTCTGGACATTTTACTCACAAACTGAATAAAAGTGCGAAGCACTTTTATGTTAAGTTTGTGAGTAAAATGTCCAGAGTTTACACATCGATAAATTCTTCAAAAAGAATGTTTGATTCTTATAATTCCAATTCGTTCCCTGCATTATCAACTTCAATAATTTGAATACTTTCCCCGCACGATCTTGTTTGTTTTTAAGCGCGTATGTATACATAGCGATTTTGGATTTATCGATGTGTAAATTCTCGTTTAGATTTATCTTTGTCCAATCAAAACAATTGTAATAAATAACATTGGAATTATTCGTACATGGAATGTTGATATATTACTTACTGCTCTATAGCTACAGCCTGTTCATAGGCCTTCCTGGCATTATCTGTGTCCTCTAAATGTGTCAGGGCCACTGTCCAACAAAATCAAATCAGATCTACATATGGCATACCTACCCAAATTTCTTTTTGTTATACATGTAAAGAATTATATCAGTAATTCATTTGAAGAAGAATAGCTACAATTCTTTATTATTATCCCATCAAAATAATGATGTTGGTACATATCAAGAATTCAGGGAACACATCCTTATTAAAAACATGAATGAAGAGTTGGAACATTCTATAGACAATCAATCTGTGGATTTTGTTTTGATGTACTATGAACTGATGCTAATGTAATGTGAAATTACTTGCTAGTTTAGGAAGTGCTAAATCAAATCTAAGCAAACTTGTTGAAAAATCAATTTCCACCAAATATTGTACTTTACAGTAGTTATTTTTTTCTCATCTGAATTCACAAATATATGTGAGTACTCACCTCCCAGGAGCATGAACAACTGGGCCATTTTTGGACGCAAGTTAATGGCAGCACTGAGGAAATGGAAGGATGAAGCATACTGTTGCATGGTGAGGTGGACCAGTCCCAGGTTATACAGAATCTTCCAATCAAATGGAGCCAGGTAGTTTGCACGCTTAAGGCAACTGATGGCCTGTAATGAGTTTAATGGTGTACTGTAATTCGTTGTAATTAATGAGTTATTTGAAATTTTTATCTAGGTGTGAAATGAAAATTACTCATTGTTATAAGCAGTAATTCATCATAATATGGACTTAAGTCTGAGATTTTACTAAAATTTTGACCGTTCAAATAGAAGAAAACGCAAACTTAAGTTTGAGATTTTTTCAAGAATTCCAAGCCTTTTCTATGACAAGAAACTTCAACAAGGACACTGCAAAGAAGGCCATAGCAACAAGAACTGGATATGTACAGTCTTGTATAGGCCTGAATCCATTCACACACATGTTATCCTCAAACTCCACTCTGAAATCATCAACATTCCTGGGGGAGGGGTTAATGTTCATTGTTTCTTGGTATCAACATAAAATCTAGTAATTTTCTTCATGATTACAGATGAAAAATATTACTCACAGCAACATATTTCTTCTTTCCAAAGAAAGCCATTCCAACGTTGTTCCATAATGGAGGGCTCTCAGGGGTTGCTACAGCAGCTATCCTATATTTGTTCAGTGCCACGTCGAAATCCCCATGGGTCTGCATCATACTCCCTGCTGACATTATGGCCTTGACATGGGAAGGGTCATAGGTCATGGCATTTCCAAGGTTTTCAAAGGCCTTTTGGAATTGTCCAATCTGACATGAATAAAATGTTGATAAGTAAGCAAATCGCAGTACGTAGTTGATCTTGAAATGTACTAAACCTGTACCACTTAGTAAAAGCTAAGATAAAAACGTACCTGCATATACAGAAGTCCAAGTGTTGTCAACATGTCTGGATTTTCTGGGGAATACCTAATGGTAGATGTATAAGAGACCTCAAAATTTATTTTCTGCCACTGGTAAGTGTTATTTTACTTTAACTGGAGTGTAGTCACTTCATTCTTAACATTTAAAACTGAACCATTATATAACAATATTTCAACAGTTCACAAGCATTGATACATGTAGATACAACTGGATGAACATTGAAAACATTTACAACTGTAACATTGCCCGCATTCATATCAGTGCAAATAATTCTTCAGTTTCTAACTTAATGAGAAAATGAATAAAGGATCAATCCAGGGTAATGAAAGATCTATAGGGGAGAACAATTCATTCAGGGAAACAAAAGAAAAGACCTACAGGGGAGGACAACTCAGGGTAACAAAAAAAAAGACCTATAGGGGAGAACAATTTCCAGAAAAAGTTACACTGTTATATCAACTTTCATTGTTTTGAGTTTTTTGTTTAAAATTTGTTATTAACGATGCTAAAATTATGCTTTAGAATTAATCTAAGCAGTGTTTTCCCCTATTTCAGCACTGACTAAGGCATGAATTTTGCATGGCCTTGAAGTCATTCAGCTTTGGGGTTGAAATTCAAAATTGAAAATAAAAACCTAAAAAATTAGACAATCTGCTTTTTGACAACCTGGTTCATATTTATACCCTCAGTTCTATGGAGCGCCAAATTAACATAAACTCAAATAATTGAAGATATCTTCAATTATTTGAAGATATCATCAATTCAATTATTGCTCTCTTTAATTGAATTATTGCGCGCATTAAATCAATTATTGCTCTCATCAAATGAATTAATGCGCGCTTCAATTCAATTATTGCTCTCATCAATTGAATTAATGCGCGCATCAATTGAATTAATGAGAGCAATAATTGATTTAATGCGCGCATTAATTCAATTATTGCTCTCTTCAATTCAATTGATGAGAGCATCAATTGAATTAATGAGAGCAATAATAGATTTGATGCGCGCATTAATTCAATTATTGCTCTCTTCAATTCAATTGATGAGAGCATCAATTTCGTAGAAATATTGCTCGCAATAATTAATTTAGAGCTCGGTATAAATAATTTGATGATCTCTTTAATTCAATTGAAGATATCTTTAATTATTTACAATGCTTTTGTATAAGGAATTAATGTGCGCATCAATTCTTTTAAAGAGAGCAACAATTCAATTAAAGAGATCATTAATTCAATTGTGGATATGTTGAATTGAAGATATCTTTAATTATATAGTTGCTCTCTCTAAAAGAATTAATGCTCTCTTCAAATGAATTAAAGATATCATTAATTCAATTGAAGAGAGCAATAATTGAATTAATGCACGCATTAAATCAATTATTGCTCTCATCAAATGAATTAATGCGCGCATCAATTCAATTATTGCTCTCATCAATTGATTTAATGAGCGCATTATATCAATTATTGTTCTCTTCAATTGATTTGTAGCGCGCATCAATTCAATTGTTGATATCATTAATTCATTTGAAGAGATCATTAATTCAATGAAAGCGTGCATCAATTCAGCTGAAGAATTAATGATATCATCAATTCAATTAATGCGCGCAATAATTCAGAATTGAAGATATCATTAATTATTTGAAGAGATCTTTAATTAATTTGTTGCGCGCATCAAATGAATTGATGATATCTTCAAATAATTGAAGATATCTTCAATTATTTGAGTTTATGTTAATTTGGCGCTCCATACAGTTCTACAAGTTAGTGTAGCTCAGTAAACTAGTACACCACTGTCACTGTAAGCCAGGGTTCCTTTTTGTCATGGTTTGAATCCACTTTGCACATTTTTACATATTTTTTTTTTAATTTTGCCTTTTCAACACTTCTTTTTATATATTGTGTATATTGTATTTTCCTTTAATAATCAAGTTAAAATGCATGTTCGTTCTTCATATAAAAGGCATTTAACTGAAAGCAAATTGTAAATTCCCAGTACCCAAATACAATCAAGTGGAACTATATATCTCGAGGTGGCAGACTTTGTTCCGAGGACAAGAATTATGCATTCTGTGTTACTCTAGTACGTACACGTGCAACATATAAAACCATGCCAAGCATAAACTGCTTTTGTCAATCAAGAACTCCTTTGGGATAGATTTCTGTTGTTGGAGAAATACTGAAGAACAGGTGTATTTCGTTGCTGGGGATGAATGTGTGTATTGGTGATGTGCTATGCCAAATATGCAGAATGAAAGTTTACAAAAAATGAAATAATGAACTAAAAATGTGTTAACAATACATGTATCATGCTACATCATAGTAAGAGATCTATCAAAAGTTTCCTCCTACATCCACATACTAAAGGCACTGCGATGTGTGAAAAACAACTTATTGCATTTGTTTGGCCTAAAGTCATAAACTAGAACAAATATGGATGGGAGTTTTGTAAAGACTAAAATGAAATCCAGCTCAATAGGTTTTTATCTTTTTTTACCCTAATTAGATCATCATCAACACAAAACAACTGAAATATAGTTTAGCTATATAATAAAAGAGTTATTGAACTTGTGTTGGTGAATATTAAAACACGTTGGATGTGAAAATTCGCAAAATTGTGAGTGAATTCAGTCAATATTCACTTATATTATATGAAAATTACAAAAATATTGATGAATACCAAAATATTTTAAGATGTTTGTTAATCAAAATTCTTTAGATCCAATATCTGGTCTTCAGATAAATCTGATAACTTACTCTACAGCCTGTTTATAGATTTCAATGGCAGCCTCAATATTGCCCTCCATCAGGTGAATCTTTCCTAACATCACATAGGAAATTTCATGTCGTTTGAACAATAATGCCTGACTGAGACAATCTTTTGCCTGTAAACATACAAAAGCATGGTAAATACAATGAAGATCATTGGATGATGCAACAAGAGTATTCCTATGTATGAAAAAAAAATTAAATTTGAGTTCCCTGCTTTTTTGTGTGGGGCATCAATTTATGTTCTTGTATACATGAAGAAAATATGAACCTTAAGAAGTGGTATATGTACCTGTATCTGCAATTTCATGGGTTACAGTAAAGTTTATTTTGACAGACTAAATGAACATATACGGACAAGAAATATTATGTGTAAAACTGCATGGGGACAAAAATAACTCAGATGTAGAATGATATGCTTTCCAATGAATGAACCAATGCATCATTCTTTCTGTGAGTCAAATTTTGAAAACATGTATTACATGTATTAGATATGCATTTCATTTTAAACCAATTACAAGATCAAAATATTACTGGTAATTCTCCATGCCTTGTAAAGATTGTTTGTCCCGGGTCTCGATAGACAAAACTTTATTTCTAGTCGACATGAACTATACAGCATGGGGAAAACTTATGCTCTGGAGAGCTTTTGATCGATATGTAGTTTAGTAAAAATACTTAGAGTATTATAGATATATGGTGGTGTGAATTTTCAATTTTCATACAAGTGATTATAATATACATGATGGATAGAGGAAAAACTCTTACCATTTTGTACTCTCTCTGGTACATGTAACACACGCCTTGATTATGTGCTATTTCCTGAAATTTGAGGTATATATGAAACTTAAATTCATGCTGTAATACATACATTTTCTCTATATTTTCTATATTGTATACAATTTAATTCTTTTTTATGTGGAGGGTAAAGTTCTACATTCATATAATTAATTTTGACTACAAAAGTCTGTGGTTTACAGTTATTTGAACAGATATTCTACACAAGCAATAGACATGGAAATTCACATACCCAGTCTCTGTCGCTATAACAAACAACAGACATGGAAATTCACATAACCAGTCTCTGTCACTATAACAAACAATACACATGGAAATTCACATACCCAGTCTCTGTCACTAACAAACAATACACATGGAAATTCACATACCCAGTCTCTGTCACTATAACAAACAATAGACATGGAAATTCACATACCCAGTCTCTGTCACTATAACAAACAATACACATGGAAATTCACATACCCAGTCTCTGTCACTATAACAAACAATAGACATGGAAATTCACATACCCAGTCTCTGTCACTATAACAAACAACAGACATGGAAATTCACATACCCAGTCTCTGTCACTATAACAAACAACGGACATGGAAATTCACATACCCAGTCTCTGTCACCATAACAAACAATACACATGGAAATTCACACACCCAGTCTCTGTCACTATAACAAACAATACACATGGAAATTCACATACCCAGTCTCTGTCACTATAACAAACAATACACATGGAAATTCACATACCCAGTCTCTGTCACTATAACAAACAATAGACATGGAAATTCACATATTCAGTCTCTGTCACTATAACAAACAATACACATGGAAATTCACATATTCAGTCCCTGTCACTATAACAAACAATACACATGGAAATTCACATACCCAGTCTCTGTCACTATAACAAACAATAGACATGGAAATTCACATAACCAGTCTCTGTCACTATAACAAACAATACACATGGAAATTCACATACCCAGTCTCTGTCACTATAACAAACAATACACATGGAAATTCACATACCCAGTCTCTGTCACTATAACAAACAATAGACATGGAAATTCACATACCCAGTCTCTGTCACTATAACAAACAACGGACATGGAAATTCACACACCCAGTCTCTGTCACTATAACAAACAATACACATGGAAATTCACATACCCAGTCTCTGTCACTATAACAAACAATAGACATGGAAATTCACATACCCAGTCTCTGTCACTATAACAAACAATAGACATGGAAATTCACATACCCAGTCTCTGTCACTATAACAAACAATACACATGGAAATTCACATACCCAGTCTCTGTCACTATAACAAACAATACACATGGAAATTCACATACCCAGTCTCTGTCACTAACAAACAACAGACATGGAAATTCACATACCCAGTCTCTGTCACTATAACAAACAATAGACATGGAAATTCACATACCCAGTCTCTGTCACTATAACAAACAACAGACATGGAAATTCACATACCCAGTCTCTGTCACTAACAAACAATAGACATGGAAATTCACACACCTAGTCTCTGTCACTATAACAAACAATAGACATGGAAATTCACATACCCAGTCTCTGTCACTATAACAAACAACAGACATGGAAATTCACATATTCAGTCTCTGTCACTATAACAAACAATACACATGGAAATTCACATACCCAGTCTCTGTCACTATAACAAACAATACACATGGAAATTCACATACCCAGTCTCTGTCACTATAACAATAGACATGGAAATTCACATACCCAGTCTCTGTCACTATAACAAACAATAGACATGGAAATTCACATACCCAGTCTCTGTCACTATAACAAACAACAGACATGGAAATTCACATACCCAGTCTCTGTCACTATAACAAACAATACACATGGAAATTCACATACCCAGTCTCTGTCACTATAACAAACAATACACATGGAAATTCACATACCCAGTCTCTGTCACTATAACAAACAATAGACATGGAAATTCACATACCCAGTCTCTGTCACTAACAAACAACAGACATGGAAATTCACATACCCAGTCTCTGTCACTATAACAAACAATAGACATGGAAATTCACATACCCAGTCTCTGTCACTATAACAAACAACAGACATGGAAATTCACATACCCAGTCTCTGTCACTAACAAACAATAGACATGGAAATTCACACACCTAGTCTCTGTCACTATAACAAACAATAGACATGGAAATTCACATACCCAGTCTCTGTCACTATAACAAACAACAGACATGGAAATTCACATATTCAGTCTCTGTCACTATAACAAACAATACACATGGAAATTCACATACCCAGTCTCTGTCACTATAACAAACAATAGACATGGAAATTCACATACCCAGTCTCTGTCACTATAACAATAGACATGGAAATTCACATACCCAGTCTCTGTCACTATAACAAACAATAGACATGGAAATTCACATACCCAGTCTCTGTCACTATAACAAACAATAGACATGGAAATTCACATAACCAGTCTCTGTCACTATAACAAACATTAGACATGGAAATTCACACACCCAGTCTCTGTCACTATAACAAACAATAGACATGGAAATTCACATACCCAGTCTCTGTCACTATAACAAACAACAGACATGGAAATTCACATACCCAGTCTCTGTCACTATAACAAACAATAGACATGGAAATTCACATACCCAGTCTCTGTCACTATAACAAACAATAGACATGGAAATTCACATACCCAGTCTCTGTCACTGTAACAAACAATAGACATGGAAATTCACATACCCAGTCTCTGTCACTATAACAAACAATAGACATGGAAATTCACATACCCAGTCTCTGTCACTATAACAAACAATAGACATGGAAATTCACACACCCAGTCTCTGTCACTATAACAAACAATAGACATGGAAATTCACACACCCAGTCTCTGTCACTATAACAAACAATAGACATGGAAATTCACATACCCAGTCTCTGTCACTTAACTTGGCAGCCTCATTGTAAAGCTCTATGGCAGCTTTATGTCGAGCCAGAAGAAATCTGAAAAATGCACAAAGCTGAAAATATTCAATCACTTTTCGCTATGTATTTACTTAAAAATAAACAAAGGTTCAAATACTGTTTAACACAGTAAGATGTAACACAAAGTTGTTGTCATTATTAGAGATCCAGTGGAACCAGAATTGTGAAACAATTAAAAGATGCAAATTTTCTTACAATGCTGGCAACCATCATCTCCCCCAATAATGACAACCAACACCAATTGACTGTAAAACATATTTTTAGATCTATGATGTAAGTATTTACAACTATGTTATAAGATGTGCAAATACTAAATGGAACAGAAGACTTTTGATTGCATAACTTTTTTATTGGAGGAAAAACTCTGAATATTTTTGGGGGGAGGGGGGTGTATGATACATGCTTTTGTGTATGATGTTTTGCATACCATTCATATATTTTTCACTCGATCACATAGAGAAGGTGAAATTTTGACCAATGCACTGTGCTCAAGGTCGTAGTTGTGAGAGTTCTTTATCAAGTCGCAGGCTGTCTGCCTATGTTAAAAATCTTATTCATATTTACAGTTAACTTTTATTTTTTGCTTAAAACAACAAATATTTTGAATCAAGGAAATTTGACACTTGTCATTTTCAATGGTGGGCATGTGGCCTGCCTGGATCGTGATTTGGCATCATGCCAAGTTCTGTCAACTGCTTTACCAAACATTGATGCAACATTGACAAATGAATTGAAAACTTTATAACAGAGCTGATAAAGAAAAGAACTATTGAATGTAAATGTAAAATCATGATCGACTGTTGTTGAAGAGTTTCGCTAACTGAAAAAATTTTAATGGTACTTGCATATAGATGTAAATCATAGTACATATATATATTTTCGTAATTTGGTAACATACGTAACACAGATTCTCTCTCCTTTGCCCCAAAAATAGGGGTGGGGGCTGTCCCCATGGCTCGTACATCTATGCTATGGAAGGACTTAAGTTTAAATTATTGGATACTTACAGTGACCTGGCCACTTGTTTCAGGTTGTCAGCACTCTGCGGATTCAGCAGAGTACATGTCTGGAACAGCTCTAGGGATTCCTGGATTCGGCCTTCTTGTCTTAAAACCAGAGCTGTTTAATATAAATTCAGAAAAAAAATACATTTATACAGGAAGTCCAAAATCATTAAATTCAGACGGAAAGACAGACAGACCAAAAACAATTGCAGCCCACTCTTACCTATTTATATCTTTTATATGTTGAATTTGATACTGGTACCGTATGTAAAAATTATAAAAGACCATAAACTTTTGTTTTTAATTTATATTTCTTTTAACTTATTTTGTAAAATTTCACAATATCATATTGTAATATTTACATTTCCAATGTTTTTGATATCTGTACAAATTGTAATGATAGGGATTTCTTCATGAACATGATGCAGTTGTAAACAATGCGCATATGAATACAGAACTACTTAAGCTACATAATACTTATATAGATCATTTATTTTAACGGCTGGGAATTCCAACAGAAATGAAAGTAGAATGTAAATATAAGAAATGAACTTCATTTCTGAAAATACAAGAGGGTATGAACTGCAACGCTTCACGCCGGTATACTATTGAAGCGCTAACACACTTCATGAATGCCGGTGTGAAGTGTCGCAGTTCATATCCTCATGTATTTTCAAAATAGAATTTACAGTAAAATATCTGCATCTCAAATATGGGTTATCTCGAATACCTTGCTTATGTCGAAGTTGATTGGCGGTCCCAACCATACTCTCTATATAAATGATTTGAAAAAACCCTAACTATAATCAAACATGGTAAACTCGAATACCCTGTTTATGTCAAAGTGTTTGCAGGGTTCCAAGCCCTAATTTCACCTTGTTTATCTCGAAATACATTTAATTTTCTGGTCTGCTAGACATACCTGGTCTCATTACTTCACACATTCTTGCCCACACCACACCAGTCCTAACTGACCACACCAGTTCTAACTGACCACACCAGTCCTTACTGACCACACCAGTTCTAACTGGTGATTGCTAAGTAAACACCATCATATGTAAATTCACAGACAATTATACATAATCCCAGCTGATAACATGGATAGTGTTTTAATGATTAACAGTAGGATAGATAAACACAAAGATTTTCAAAGTGCACTTGAAGTTAATCACGAAAACAATAATCTACTAAACAATTCACACTTCATCATTAACACAGAAAACAGAGAAACACGGCTCAAAGTGAACTAAAATTAAACAATTATGATGACATTTGCATAAAGAAGAGTTACCTTGGCCCATATCTGAAGACTTTCCATATATATTTGCATGAAAAACCTTAGTTCATATTGTGACCCCAACCTACCCCTGGAGGCCATGATTTTTACAAACTTGAATCTGCACTATGTCAAGAAGCTTTCATGTAAATCTCAGCTCTTCTGGCTCATTGGTTCTTAAGATGATGATTTTTAAAGATTTTCTCTATACAGGTAACTCTCGAATTATCGCCACTCAATTCATCGCCATTTTTGTTATAACGCTGCATTTTTCTAGGAACATTTTTCCTGTTACTTAAAACTCTCGTTAAAACGCCAAATTCACTATCGCCATTTGCCACAGTGTTTTCATTACAAAAGTCTATTTCAACGTGTTAATTATCTCGATAAACCGCCATGGGTGCACGTGGTCAGTGAAGCAGTAAATTGGTCATTATCAATCTCCGGCGTACACCTGGACAGAAGGATCCCAGTAATTGTTGTATTGAATAAACAAGAACAATACTCGAGATGAACTGTTGTTTATACATCAAAGAAACACATTTCAATTTAGCTATGGCTTCGCCACGAAAGAGGGTCCTGTTAAATTTCGATGAGAAAAAGCAAATCATTACGTACCAAGGACATCATCAAAAATGTATCCATCAGGATATTGCAAATCGTTTTTCTGTTTTATGGGAAAAGGCTATATAAAAAGAAGGACAGTGGGCAACATCTTAGCAGCAAAGGATCGCTCACTTACATAAGTATTGTAAATAGAGGAAAGATAACTTACATATAAAAGAACAGTAACTCTATTTCTTCAAGATGGCAGTGATTCAATTCATCGCCAAATTCGTCATAATGCCATAATTTCATAAGAACAAAAGGTGGCGGTTTATCGAGAGTTGACTGTATATTTCTATGTAAAACTTTGATCCCCTATTGTGGCCCCAATCTACACCCTGGGGCCATGATTTGAACAAACTTGAATCTGCACTGTCAGAAAGCTTTCATATAAATTTCAGCTCTTCTGGCTCATTGGTTCTTGAGAAGAAGATTTTTAAAGATTTTCCCTATATATTTCTATGTAAAACTTTGATCCCCTATTGTGGTCCCAATCTACCCCCGGGGGCCATGATTTGAACAAACTTGAATCTGCACTATGTCAGGAAGCTTTCGTGAAAATTTCAGCTCCTCTGGTCCAGTGGTTTTTGAGAAGAAGATTTTTAAATGATCCCACCCTATTTTTGCATTTTTTTGATTATCTCCCCTTTGAAGGGGGCATGGCCCTTTATTGAACATACTAGAATGCCCTTTACCCAAGGATGCTTTTGACCAAGTTTGGTTATAATTGGTGCAGTGGTTCTTGAGAAGAAGATGAAAATGTGAAAAGTTTGTGACGACAACAGACAAATTTTGATCAGAAAAGCTCACTTGAGCCTTTGGCTCAGGTGAGCTAAATTTGCCGATATAGAGAGAGAGAAACAGATAGTGCATTGTACAATATTTAAAACATTGTTGAATATTGTGCATTTTAGTAGCTTTATAGATGTTTAATTTTTTTTAAATTTTCCTTTTTACATGATTAACTACAACGCAATAGCTATACATCCCATTCAAGCTTGGGTTGATATCATAAGCATGAGATATGTGCGGTTATCATATTTTCGATACAAACTGTATATACAATGGAATGTTTTATGGGGGAAAAAGATATGGAAATGCTTTTCTTAGAATTACTACAGTGACTTCAACTTATTTATTACTGGGATAAAAAATAACAAAAGACAATGTAATTATTATTTATAGCAAGCACTCAAATGAACAGATAGAAACATAGGAGAAGTCACTTAAACAAAATTAGAAAACAAGTTTGGATATCTTGAACCCCTGGATATCTCCAAATTTTGTTGAAGACCCTTGGACTTCGAGGTACAGATATTTTAATGTATTTGATCAATACATTTGAAAATACATATGTAATGCAATGTGTACCCTTAGCTCAGGGTATAAATTTACCCAGAAAAACTCAGACAATCAAAGTGATAAGAATACAACTGACTACGTAAAGAAAAGTTTCTGAATATCAGACTCGGTTTTTCAAGGACTGCTCGTTTTCTTGAAATCTTTCCTGTTTTGATCACACCTAATGGGTTTTCAAGTCACCAAGAATTCATTCTAAAGATTTTTTTTTTAAATACATATTTATTACATGTATCAGTGTACCTTGAGTGTAGACAGCATATTCACACATTCCTCCACTTTCTGCTAGCTGTTCTTTTACAATAGATTTGCAGATGTCAAATTCCTTTCTTACATAATGGAGGTGTATTATCCAGTTTCTTCTCTCAAAAATAGGAAGCTCTGGGGCTATAATATAAAACAGGTTAAATTTTATTCCAATTCTTATTTCCCTGTAAATGCTAAATACTCATTACCATTTAGATAAGGTATCAAAATTGCTTTTAAGGTCTCAAAATATACAAAGTATGGTAAAAGGTCAATGGGCAATATCACTTACCTGATTCACCTTGGCGCTGCTATTGTGAATTTTAAAAGATTTTTTTTAAAAATCTTTATTCCTGTAAAAATTTTGACTACATATTTGTGTCCCGAATCTAGCCCCAAAGGGTCATGATATAACCATGATACAAGGTCATAC
Source organism: Ostrea edulis (assembly GCF_947568905.1). Lineage (NCBI taxonomy): Eukaryota > Metazoa > Mollusca > Bivalvia > Ostreida > Ostreidae > Ostrea > Ostrea edulis. The sequence goes on from NC_079164.1 coordinate 49,404,944, forward strand.
GGACAAAATTCAGTATGAAATATAAGGTCTTGCCATAAGGAATCTATATACAAAATATGAAAGCCAGTTCAGGAAATATATTGCCTATGTTCACATTTCTTAAAATCAAAATCCAAGGTCTAGGTTACAAGGTCAAAAACTTTGGTACTAAAGAAAGGTCTTGTAATAAGTGTAACATGTAGCGGTCACCCAACCAAGTGCTGATCACGCTCGCCATTGCTTAACTTGTGTGATCAAGAGAGACACTCTACCACATCACTAGAAAAGCTAGCTCTCTAGCGAGGCAGTATAAGGTCCCTCTTATACTATCCGCTACCATTCCTCCCACTCGGGGAAGCTTCGTCCCGAAGCTTAGCGCGAGTCCTCTCTGAGTGTTTGGCACCTGCTCAGTAACGGCACCCGCCGTTCCCGACGACAACCACCGTCATCCCGGACGAATCCACCTCTGTACCCAGAGCTCCGAAGAGACTCTACCTGAAACAGGCCTCCCACCAAACACCAGAGTCACTACACTGCCACCAATTTGTAACGTGTAGTGGTCACCCAACAAAGTGCTGATTACGCTTGCCGTTGCTTAACTTGCGTGATCAAGAGAGACACTCTACCACATCACTATAAAAGTTAGCTCTCTAGCGAGGCAGTATAAGGTCCCTCTTATACTGTCCGCTACATAAGGAATGCATACATGAAATATGAAAGATATATCACCCACCATTCAAATATTATGAGCAAGGTTAAAGTTTTGAAATTTGGGTCAAACTCCAAGGTAAAGGTAACAAGGTCTAACATTGAAATTTCATGTCATAATCTATATACAAAATATGAAAGCCCTACCTTAAATGGTTAAGAGATACTGCTGAAAGTAGGTTTTCTTAAAGTTAAAAGTAGGTCAAACTCCAAGGTAAAGATTGCAAGGTTAAAACCTTTAGTACCAAAAAAATGTCTTATCACAAAAAAGGACATGCCATATGAAATATGAGAGCTGGCCCTATCACTCACCATTCAAAAGCTATAAGCAAGGTAAAATTTTGGATTAAAAGTTTTGAAATTTGGGTCAAACTCCAATGTCAAGATCACAATGTCAAACATCATGGTATAAAATGTAAGGTCTTGCCATATTAGGAATCTAAATACAAAATATAAAAGCCCTATCTTAAACATCGTTGGAACCCATGGGTTTTCTCTTCATTACACTGCATTCAAGTGTATTAACGGAGAGAAAACCTGTGGGTTCCGACGATGGACCCTAAATTGATGCTTTAAATATCAAACTGGCAGAGATTTCCCAATGTGGAATGTTTAAACAGTACTGCTCTCAATCTAAAGGTTGTAGTGTACTTTGTTAAATATCACAGATTTTTAGTCAATACACTTTTCAAGAACTATCACCAGAAACAGAACTTTTGATCCCCTTACATCAAGTACTGGGTGTCTGGATGCATGCGTTCAACTCATTGCAACTTGGCTCAAACATATTTTCAAATGCATAAGCAAATGGTTGACACAAGAAAACACTTTTTGGCAAACTGAGTAATATTCCGGTATACCAATGTCATTGATTTTTAATTAGTAAAATTTGAACCTTTTTTAGGCTTTGGTTTAGGAACAGCTGGAATATTGATTGGTGCTGGTGGTACATCTGGGGCACCTGTTGGTATATCATTCTGTGAATAAAAAGTTCAGTAAATGAAATCTACAATAAGGAAATATAAGAATAGGTTAAAGAGCCAATATTTGAGCTCATGTTTACTGTATATCTGCTGATTCTAAATAAAATATACATACTTCCTGGAATTAACACACATTATTGGGAAGTCAAAATGAAGACTTTAATGCATAGAGCAAAGGTTCTCATAAAGCATTGCACAATACATGATAATCAATAAACAGATGTGTATGTTATAGCTTTTACATTTTTGTTTTGTGATAAATATTTTCTTTCTCTCTTTTTTTTTTTTTCTCCTCCGGCAATAGGCCTATTTACAAAAGGTTAAAAGTCGATAACGTCCCATTTCCAGATGAAAAGGTTAATTCTATTTAGAGAGTGATAGATATGCTTCAGTGTGGCATAAATACCTCAGTTGGAACTTGGTTTTTTTCTTCGATAGGTGCACTAACAATTTCGTCGTCTTTGGGGTCCATTTTTGTTTGAGATAGTTACGTGGTGTTAAAATTAAATGTAGGCCGATCCCGATGGAATAACGAGATTTTTTTTTTTTTAATATTATATATGTTTTGTTTTTTAATGTCTACAATTATTCATGAGTGAGAAAATTCTAAAGAACGGTTTAAGAATTCGTCGAAATCAATCATGGCATTTCACCTTCTTGTAAATAACATTTCTTCTGTAATAACCCCATTACAATATATATAGCAAATTTAACATTTGTATATATTATATTCCACAATAAAAATTAGAGTATTTTTTATTTTTGTTCCTTCTCTCGTCAAATATTGCACAGAGAGCCGAAAAGCCAGACACCACCATCGTACAGCTAGAGCCAGATCCAGTTATTGCTCTGTCAGTCATTTTCACACACATGTACGTGTACGAACGGTAGAACAAACTTGTCATATAAACTTTGTAGACTTAATAAAACTTTCGATAGTGACAATAGCGAGAGTGTGGGAATCATCCTTTCAGCATATGAATGTCCATAAAAATAGTGTGCCTCATGCAAGTATTATATACCAACTATGAATGTTTTGTTACACACAGCGCACAATAGTCAGAGTGGTCCCATGTGCGATACAGGTAAGCCATGGATATCTCTCACTTCTCCCATCCTCTTTAAACCGGGAGGTTGTGAGTTCGAGCCCCGCCCAAGCCATGTCCCATCAAACCCAAGACATAAACTCTAAATTTTTAGTATTAAAATTTGTATTTGTTAAATAAATACTTACCTTTATAAATTTAGATATTCACCTGCTTGCAGTCTTGTATCGGAAAAAACCATGTAAACAAAAAAGCACCCTTCGTGACCCGCCACCTCTGACATGCTCAGAACCCAACATCCGGTATCATCTATTCTTTGACATAAAACAAAAAATTAGAAGGGGGATGAAGGGGAGGTGGGTTGGGACCTCTGATTTATAAAGGTAAGTATTTATTTAACAAATACAAATTTTAATACTAAAAATTTAGAATTTATCACAATAAATACGTTACCTTTATAAATTTAGATAAGCAGAATTCAAAGTAGAGCTGAATCCCCCTGAGATTGGCAACGAGGAGGAAAAACCACTTTTTGAGCTGAAACTAGAGGTCCAAGCGAGAACAAACTGTCACTATGAAGAGGCATAGACCTGAGGTAATGGTTATAAAAGGTACTATCAGACCTCCAATAACCAGCTGGCATGATTTCCGACATAGAGGAGGAATTGAAAATAGCCCAGGAGCAAGACAAGGCTCTAATTTCATGTGCCTGAACTTGAACACGAGACAAGGCTTCTGGAGATGAAGATTGGTAAGCCATCTTAACAGTCTGACAAAACCAAGTAGAAATAGTCTTAGCCGAAATATCACTTAGACCTTTCTTAATGGGAATGAAAAGTCTGGTAGAACCAGAAGGTCTGAGCGTTGACGAAACAGAAATATATTTCTGAAGTGTACGCACTGGACATAAATCCTGATTACCTAATGATTTAGGTAGAGCAGGAATAACAATAGGTCCAGAACCTTTGTCTGATAACTGATTCTTGGCTAAGAAAGATGGATCTGTCAACAGAGTAACTGAAGAATTATCTGCAGAAAATCTGAGACAAGAATCTGCAATGGAGAAAGCATGAATCTCACTCCTTCTACGACCAGAAGCTAAAGCTAATAAAAAAACAGCACTTCAAGGTCAAAAACTTAAAGGGAGCTAAAAATAAAGGTTCAAAAGGAGGAAATTGTAAAGTCCTAAGAACCAAAGCTAAATTCCAGGATGGAACCAACCTACGTTGTCTAGGTCGTTCCAAACAAAAATTCTTGACCATGAGGGACAAGAACTCATTCTTCCCAAAATCAGGACCTCCTGACAAAGCTATAGTTCTAGATAAAGCTGAACGATAGCCCTTAATAGTACAGGGAGAGACGCCTTTGTCTTCAAACAGATAGACTAAAAACTCAGCTAACTGTTGGACAGTAACTGCGAGAGGATCAATTTCCTTTGAACAACACCAAGAACAGAAGATGTTCCACTTAGAGTCATAAATTGCTCCTGTAGATTTTCTGACCGAACTAGAGATACGTTTGGCTGCTCTGTCAGAAAAGCCATCCTGTCTGAGAGATTCCCTGACAGTAACCATGCGTGTAGATGGAAGTTGGAAAGATTCTGATGAACTTTCCTGCCTTTGAATTGAGACAAAAGATCTTTCCTGAGAGGAAGAAGAATTGGTCTCGCACAACACAGTTGAAGAAGATCTGGAAACCACGATTGTTTTGGCCATGCTGGAGCAATAAGAATTGTCTTGCAAATTTCTACCCTGATTTTGTGTAGAATCTTGGGAAGGAGGCGAAAACGAGGAAACATGTAAGAAAACATCCCCTTCCAATCGAAAGACATTGCATCCACTGCTAAAGCTTTGTTGTCTGGAATCGGAGAGACAAACGTTGGCAGTTTGCAATTCAGATGCGTAGCAAAGAGGTCTATATGAGGACGATCCCACTTGAGACAGATCTCCTGAAAGACTGCTGGATGTAACTCCCATTCTGTATTCACTGGATGCAGTGACCTTGAGAGAGCATCCGCTACTAGATTCAGATTGCCAGGAACATGCCTGACTGACAAGCGAATTCCCAGGGAACGGCAAAACAACAGAATTTCTTTGCACAGAAGGTAAAGAGACTGAGAATGTGTGCCGCCCTGATTCTGCAGATAAGCAACTACTGTTGTATTGTCTGTGGCTATCATCAGAGATTGACCCTGAACAAATTGGGAAAAGTGTTTCAATGCCAGAAGAACAGCCCGCATCTCCAGTAAATTGATGTGTTCTGTCAATTGGAGACCGGACCATATACCTGATGCCTCTCTGCCTTCCAGGGTAGCTCCCCAGCCTGTCAGAGAAGCATCTGTAAACAGGGTCATAGAAGGAACTGGGGGGGGGGGGTCTAGCGAGCAACCTATCATAACATTCTCTCTCACTGACCACCACAGAAGATGAGGATACAATCTGGAAAGAATGGAAATAACAGCTTCCCACTGTTGTGAGGCTGGTACCCAAAATTCCAGAAGATACCACTGAATGGGACGGATATGAAGACGACCTAAAGGTACTATGTCCATCAGAGAAATCAGAAAACCTATCAGCTATAGAAACTGGCGAGCTGAAGCATGTTTGGCTGAAAGTAGTTGATCCAACAGATACTGAAGCTTGAGAAATTTCTCCTCTGGAGGAAGAACTATCCCAAGATCTGTTCGAAAGTGTTCCCCTAGGAAAATGAAACTCTGACTGGGAACTATCTCTGACTTTTCCCAAGAAATAAGGAAACCCAGATTCAAAAGAAGATGAACTCGATGAGTATGTTGATGAAGAAGGTTGAAAGAAAAATTCTTGATCAGAGAATCGTCTAGATATGTATGGATGAAAATGGACTGGGAGTGTAGATACGCAACCACTGTTTGAAAAAATTTTGTGAACACTAGAGGAGCAGTAGATAGGCCAAAAGGCATTGCCCTGAAGGCATATACCTTGCCCTCCCAGACCAGACGAAGAAACTTCCGATAAGCCGGAGCTATAGGGACATGAAAGTAAGCATCCGTCAGATCTAAAGAAGACGTCCACATCCCTGTATGGAGAGAGGTTCTGATCGACCTGTTGGTCTCCATTTTGAAATATGGAATCACCAGATACTGATTCAGAAAAGAGAGGTCCAACACAGGTCTCATTTGTCCATTCTTTTTGGGTACAAGAAAGAGACGAGAGTAGAACCCCCAACCTAGAGGTGGACTTACTTCTTCCAATACATTCTTTTGGAGAAGTAAAGACACTTCCTCTTGCAACAACAGATTTTTCCGCGGGTCTCTGGTCATAGAAAATTCCAGAGGAACCGCAGAGAGAGGAGGCTGTTCTCGAAATTGAAGCTCTTAACCCCTCCGTAGCACAGAAAGAACCCATTTGTCCGAAATGAGACGGGACCAATGAGGAAGAAAAAGAGAGAGGCGTCCTCCCACAGGAAGATGAGGAAAGGGAAAACCTACTTCCTCGGAAAGAGTGGTTTGTGCTACAGGAGAGGGGGAGGCATCAAAACTGAGATTTCTTACCCTTGGCTACTTTGGGTTTTTTATTATTAGATCCAGAAGCCGATGGGAAAGAACGATGCTCATTACTTCTCTTAAGATTACGTGAACCTTGCAGAGAAGAGCCAGATTTAGCAGAACCTTGCGACTTACTTCTAGAAGCGTCTGATTTAGAAGAACAAGAAACACGCCTAGAACTACCATTGTTGAGTTGTACATCTACTTTAACAGTAGGAGGTTCTTTGTGTAATTCCTCTTGTAATTTGCGTAAAGAGATGCCAAATAACTGCTCTTTATGAAGAGGAGAAAAAAGTAGGTTGTCTTTAAGAAACTCAGAGACGTTAGATTTTTGAAGAATCTCTTGTCTCCTAGCTAAAGAAAAATTGGCAATAGTGCCAAGATCAAGAGCTGAGAAGTTCAAAGACATCTATCTACTTGGAGAAGAAAAGAACGAACATCATCAAATTCTTCGCCCTTATCTTTAAGAGAGGCACCTGCAGCAGCAAGAAAGTGCTCCGCATATTGTAAAGCTGCGGCAACACCCCGAAGATTGTTCTCCGACCTAGAATAAGAAGTCTGAGATAACTTGACCCCCTCAGAAGACTTAGCACCAAGAAGATTGGAAAAAGTCTTATCAAAAACAGGTTGAGATTTTCCCAAGGAAACATCATGAATATCAAAATACTTCATTCTAACCTTACCTGGGAAAGAAGATGTACTAAAAGCCAGATTTTGTTTAACTAAACTGGAGGCCTTATTGGAGGCCATCTGATCGTCGACAAGATGAGAATTAATGGAAGCCAATGCAGATTTAAAATGACTAGACTCGGGAAAAGAAGCATACGACTTAGAAGAATCTCTCACAAGACCAGAGCAGGACTGAAAATCAGAAGGTTTGTGAGAACTCCTGGGAGGAGAAACTAAAGAATCGGGACCTGACAATTCTCTACGAATTGCGTAAACTTTAGCTTTAAGCGAGAGATTCTCTACAGGAAGTTGATCCTGAGAAAGCCCAACTTCATCAACTGAAGTAAATCAAAATCTTCCATGCAATGCTTAGCCAAAAACAGCAAGTAGAAAAAATTCTTTTCCTCCTCGAGAAAAACGTGACTGCACTCCACAACGGCGGAAAAGAAAAGATGATACCGGATGTTGGGTTCTGAGCATGTCAGAGGTGGCGGGTCACGAAGGGTGCTTTTTTGTTTACATGGTTTTTTCCGATACAAGACTGCAAGCAGGTGAATATCTAAATTTATAAAGGTAACGTATTTATTGTGATAAATATAGGTAGTGGTTGCTCCTTCGCCAGACACTGGGCATTAAGAAGTGAGAATCACGGGTATTTCGGGTATGTTAAAGAACTCTCACCACTGCTGCCGTATTTAAGCGCTAAGCATACCACTCTACCTGCAACTGGTGACGTCTGAATTTGAGAGAAAAATTCTCGACGGGACGTAAAACAAACAAACAAGCAGCCAGTCTTCTTTATACAGTCATCAACATCTACATCTGAAAACTCAACAACCAATACGTTGGGCCCTCTTGAAACTGGTTTCTAGAAGATCTTAATTTTGTTGAAGACATTTGCTCGATATCAAGCACCAGAAACAACATGCAACAAACCCCATAACTTCGTGAAGTGTCCAACAGTATTAGACCAAAAAATGAAAGTCATGGCAGTTAACTGCAACTCTACAACTCTAATTACAATCATCAGAAACAATATTGAAGAGATAAATTAACTTGGTAGTGTGTAAGCAAAGCCGGGTAAGTCTTTTGTCGACAACGTGCAAATTGGAAACGCGGGTCAGTTAGCTCCAACACCATGCGGAGCTGAGCTGAACATTTTCAAATTTTATTTTTCCATTTTTATTGTTTACAATGCTCAACCAAAGTATTTCTATAATGGTCAACAAAAATTCGAATATCAGTTGTTGAGTTTCAATTAAGTGAGATACAGCACTCACAATTCTTTGTTATGTAAACAAGGTCAGTGTCTTGTTTTTGTTTACATATAGATTGCTTGATAAAAAAAAATAGCATGTTTAAAACAAAATGAGATGTGCTAAACACTGAAAACTATTTGATTGTGTTCAGAATTAACTTGTAAATAAAATAAAATCTGATTTAAACGAACTTTTACTAGTACATTTAACCAATGCAACGTAAACAGAAACACATGAGCCTTGTTTACATAACAAAGAATAGTGAGTTCTGTATCTCCCATGCACCTCAACAACTGATATTCAAATTTTTGCTGACCATTATAAATACCTTAACATTTAAAATGGAAAAATAAAATTTTCAGCTCAGATCGTGTCCATGTCCCTTTAATATACTTCATTATGATTTATTCAGTCGAAGTATCATTGATAATCTTTTCTGTTCATGTGACAAACAGCATTTTGTTGTGTGTAAAAAAAAGTACTCTATTGCTCAATCTTTTCATTCGTGTATAGATACACACCTTTTACTTTGGGACAATGAAAATTTTGTCTTCAAAGCTTAACCACGACGTTTTTGCTGCTGCGTGCAAATTCATAAATGACTCTTACAGATTCAAATAGTTTATATAATAATTTTCACTTGCACAGCATTTATGTAATTTTACTTTATGTAATAATTTATTTGCATGACAATTATTTGTTACAGCTAGTCAGTAAGTTGTCAGAAGTTGTTTTCTATCCTTTTCATTGAATATACTACATGAATAAAATGTGTTCAAAATATAGCATAGATTATGTTGCAAAGCATAAGTGTAGTTTGTTGATCAAATTTGACACTCCATGATATCCAGATTTTTTTTTTTTATCATGCCCCCAACATGACACTCAGGGGGTAATACAGATTTTTTTTTAAAGGGAAGGTGCTACCTTATGTGGTGCCCCCCTCCCCAGTGAATTGACACAAATAACCTTTTCCGTTTACAACCTAGCCCGATACCCGATGTCTTCTGATAGATCTACCACTGCAGTCTCAGTTTCATTTTTCAATCCAAGATTTATATGATTTAATTATCTAGCCTTCAGTATTTCACAACATTTCAACATATAGAAGACAAAATATACACATATATGTTAAAACCGAATTCAAGTTTTAGAAAGATTCACAGCTTGACATTTTCATTGATTAATTGTTGTAAGCATGCCTCTGGATATAGAAAACCATTTTTAAAACTTGACAAGGAATTGTAATGGAATCATGGAGCTCTGAATAAATATTGATGTTATCATTAGCATTATATTCAGTTTCTTTCGAACAATTAGCTCGGAAAATTTCCTTCTACAAAATGTTGACCTTTGATTTATTCGTACAGGCGTCTTTTTCCACTTCTACCAAGTTTTCACTAAATGACATTTCACATAATGTATATATGAAATACAGAAGCTCAGTCACGAACAATTAACGTCAAAATATATGTACACAGCATTCTCTTGAAGAAGTAAACCCAGAGTGAGTGTAGATATATGTCACATTTTGAATTCTATAAAACTATATCCTACTCATTATGACACCTTGTGACTTAACATACTCAAGTGTATTGGGTATTTCTTTCTCGTTAGAGGGCTAAAAACTTAAGTTTGTATCCTTGACTTTTAGTAAATTTGAAATCACAAAACTTTTCCAAAAGCAATGTTCAGCATCAAACGCCTTTTCAACACTTTACACCACCATTCCTCACGATAAATGGACGACTAGGCTTTTTGACATCATATACAGATGTCCCTTCAATAGAAATATTCATATCTTGTGATTAATCACCACCACCACCCCACCCCCACCACCCCCAAAAAAAACTTTGTTATACGTGTACCGTGATTCTATGCACAAGTACTCTGAAGTTATGCTGGAGTTACTCATTGACAATATCTATGTAGTTTTTGGTAATCAGATCTTCCAACAGTCTCCTGGTATTCCCATGGGTACGAATTGTGTGTCTTTATTAGCTGATCTGTATTTGTATTCTTATGAAGCGGAATTTATTCAAGAGCTTCTACGTGAGAAGAAAATAATATCCTATTGTGGTCTTCAACTCAACATTTAGATATATCGACGATGTTTTATCTATTAACAATACTTAATTTCATTCCTCTCTCGATTCGGTATATCCCAGTGAACTCGAAATAAAAGACACCACAGAGTCCTCTACATCTGCTTCTTATTTGGATATTTTATAAGATATAGACGTTAACGGCAAACTAACAACTCAACTTTAGACAAACGGGATATCCCGACTTCAGCTTCCTCATCGTCAACTTTCCATATATACGTAGCAGTATTCCATCATCATCTGCATATGATGTTTGTTTCTCAACTGATTCGATACACGAGGGTATGTTCTGCGGGTGATGAATTTTCAATTCGAGGCAGGCTACTGACAAAATAGTTTTTATTACTTGCGGTTTCAAAGTCTCGTTCGCAATTCTATGGTCGCTATAATGATAAAATTTGCAATTACAACCCGTCATTGGGTCGAACGCTGTTTGACGTGTTTCATACCGATTGGTAGGCTGTTCTTTAATACTAATTTTGGCTACGGATTACTCCGTTTACCTGATCAATATACGGCTAACGGTGGGTGTGACTGGTCGACAGGGGATGCTTATTTCTCCTAGGCACCTGATCCTATTCCTGGTGTGTCCGGGGGTCCGTTTCATGCCCTACTCTCAATTTGTATTCAATATATAATTTATGAGATTGATAACAATTGGTTAGCTTCACCTTTTCATGCCGGGATAATTTTAAAGGTGATTATGTGTGGTTTAATACCATCATTAGATCCCGAAGACCTTGACGAAGTTTTCCGTCATTTCAATAAAAGATGCTCTCTACCGACATTGGTCGATTAGTATTAAGAAACAGTTGATAAATGTGTCAAAAGTTTTTTCACGGCGATGTCCAAATGTAGTGTTAATTTCAATCCACGACCAAGAGCTGTTGTGAAATTGAATGTCTTAAACTTTTCGGTTTACTCCTTTAATCCCATTTAAATCTCCATACTGGCAAAGGTTGTATAAAATCCACCCAAAGAGGCAAACGTGCTTGTGAAGAGATTACCTACATTGTGTATATCTCCTTGCAGAGTCATTTTAATAACTGTAAACATGGAATTAAATGTCCCTTTGCTCCCCCGGTTTTTGGAAGTTTGCACGGTACTGGGCTCTATAGAATTGTTAAATAGGTAGGTATTGCTAATTGAAAGCTGGCTGTTTGTTCACGATTTTCAACTCGCCGTCAGTGCTGTGTTAGATGACGTTCTTCGGTTGACCAGTCTTGGTGAGCGGACAACGTGTGACCCTTGGTCCGTGGTGATTAATGTGAACATAATAATAAGCACTAATTACTGCGTGACATGGAATTATAACATAATTAGGTGAAGTATACAATCTGTAGGTGTCGACATACGTCAGACGGTGGTGATTTCTGTTTTGGATATTTGGTTTTTCTAAAACAAAAAGTAGAAGATAGATAGAAGATGGAATATTCTGAACTTTGTGTTTTAATATAAATGGATGGATACACCAACAAGAGAAGAACGGAGCAATGTGTGCCGATGTTAATGGACAAATATGGGTTTGACCGAAAATGGATATTTATTGGGTCTTACACTCTTCCCAGCATTAGTAGCAGGTATGATACAACATACACGTTTTTCTATATAGTACTTTGAATGCTGAGTTAGGTTGAGAGATATCCATTTTCTTCTCCCCCCCTCTCTCACGTAACACAGAAAAATCAAAAATCCATTATAGAAACATTGTATAGTCTATCCTATATATTTCTTTGTGTAAATTACCAAACCAAGGGTCACGTCTGACAATTTAATTCACGTCTTCGTAAGACGCAGAATCACTTTATACCCCACCCCCCCGAAAACCACCAAGTACTACGTATAAATAGTGTTGGTACACATATGAATTTCCCAGAAACTCTGATCACTTTAATATAATACACAACAGTTGTTGGAGGTATTATATTCACATACTTACATATGGTTGAAAGGATTTCTAAAACTTAAACTTATCGGGAAATATTAATTGCAAAGTTATATTTTGTGGTTTAATAGGCCATAGGCCCATATACACATTTGCTGAAATCATTTGTGAATAATCTGCTCAGTGCTTGAATATTCTTTTCAGTTACATGCTGGGAATTAATCCGATTACGCTATTTAGACATTGCCATATCGTCGAAAGTCATTACATCTAGGTTTTATAACCCCCCCTCTCTCTCTCTCTCTCTCTCTCTCTCTTTCTCTCTCGCTGTCTCTCTCTCTCTCTTTCTCTCTCTCTCTCTCTCTCTCTCTCTCTCTCTCTCTCTCTCTCTCTCTCGCTCTCTCTCGTATGTATATATACACCTTATATACATGCCTTGGACCATTGTTTTTAAGGCAGGTGTCAATGAAAACCTTTAGTAGCTGGCATTTCGTTCGTTGGAACCAAGAAGGGTGTCAGTAACTGACGGTGATTTACAAATTAGTGTTCCATTAAAATCCATTCACTCGGAAGATTACAGAGGAAGCGACCCGTTGTCGCAATCTCAATCACATAAGTAATTTAATAAGCAAGTCGAGCAATTTTAATATATTGATTACGTCTGTCTATTACAGGTACAACATTTTACCTTTATTGACGAACAACAGTTAATTTGTTTAGACGCAGTAGGAATACCTGTTGAAGTATTGCTCCACAAGAATCAAAATCTCAGTTTGATATCATGCGGTATCTTAATTACGTTAATTACCTAATAAGACTGCCTGAAGTTTTTCCAAACACCCAATTCACGCATACACGTAATCGTTCTTTTATATAAAATTTATTACTTCATACCTCACATTTGACCTCTTACATACATATATATTGTATATCTATACGTACATGTGGACACTTTCAACCCACTACCAGTGGACTTTTCTCATTCGAAGACATCTTTTATTAAGTATAACCCGGTCCTCGAGAAGATCTGTAATCACTTTACAAGTACATGGTTTTGTACTTTTATGGGAAAATAACATGGAAGACAGGCAAAGAGACGTTTAATTCAATTATGTTTTCAATGATTGTTTGGAAATTTTAAAAGGATATTTCCCACGGCAGTGAATGGGTGACTCGAATATATCTTACTGCATCAAAGTACAAATGGATTGGAAACAAGAGTTCTGGAATGGGTTGAAAATGAGGACTTCGAAAAAAGGCGTTACGTCGTTCTGATAGAGATGAAGCGTGAAGCTTCACAGTGCATATCCTCATGTATTTTACAAAATAAAATTTATTTCTTAATACCATCAGGGAGAGGGGGGTGGGGGTCCCCCACTATTTTTTACAATGACCATTTTTTTGTCCCTTTGTAATACAATTAAGACACATATTTGGTGACTTTAGTATGTATGGGTGCACATTTTGCTTACAATGTGATGAACAGTTTAATAAGGAAGATCATGAATATTTGGGGATTCAAACTAGACTGCTAGACGTAAATAAACGCACAGTTCACACAGACAATGAAAAAAAATTTAGTCTCAAATTGCTGCTTCATCCGATATATGAACTAATTCATAAAACTTATTTTCCTTACGATGGCAGCAACGAAAGTGGACTAATAAAACGTTTTGATAACCCGTCCTTGTAAGCTCCATCTAATATAAATGGTGAGAGTATTGCTGATTATGCAAATTGTAAAAAGGAAACTTATCGACGAGTATCGTATCAGTAGTTCATACTCGCGACATAGACAACATAGCGAACCCCCCCCCCCCCAAAAAAAACACCCCCCCCAAAAAAAAATAATAAAAAGGGGGGGGGGGGACGAACTGACAGACAAACGGAAAAGAAATCCATCCACTTTTCATCGGTAGAGACTTAAATAATCTGCAAAACTTTGTCTCTCGCTTTTGCGAATGCATTGTACATGTAGTTAGTTTCTGTATCGTAGTTCGTTTTTCAAACATGTATACGTATTTCTCTTTCTCAGAGTGAGCGGGTAAATACCAGTCGATATAACATTTCTATAATCTGAAGGAAAATACAGCGATAATCCTCTTAATTCCCTGTAGGACAACTGCAGATTTTAAACAGAGAACAATGGTGCTGCACTTTTAACTACAACAGAATCGTTAATTTGCATGATACAAATGACACAATTAGGGTTTGTAAGAAGTTTACACATAGTCACAGTAAGGCTATATTGTACTGCAGAAATACGCAGTCGTTAGGAAATGAACCCAATGGAATCTGAACTGATGCTGTATCTTCGGGATCAGCTACATCGTTAACGATATGTGTGCTGTTTTACATTGATTCCAGGTCATTTCTTTGGTTTTGTGGTAGTACTTGTCGTTAGCAACAACAAATACCAACGATCGGTACCCTTTATCGTCTTGTAATGAAGTCGGTCGTTCCGATTATGGTTTTGGTTTGATGAATAAATTACTTATGTGTTTGTTGTTTTATTTTCTTGTAAGATTATGAAAAAGTTTTGAGTGATTTTTCGAAATGAATGATTAACACGACAAGCTAACTGTAAACAAAATTATTTTTTCATGCTTGGTCTACACTAAAAGTTTGTCCGTTTAATCGTTGTGACTCACCATTTACATACCTACGGGTGGAAACGCATTCGTCGGGAAATTATTTATGTTCCCAACATAAAATATTGATATCTACCATATAAACTTTATGGGTAAAAAAAATTCCCGGAAGTGTAGAACAGGAAATGTATACAATGGCCAACATCAGTCAATATACTAGCCTTTGTTCTGATGACCAGACCTCCACAGGATATATATATATGTATATATATTTGATATATATATCTGTGTATATATAGTATATTCCATAGCACTGATTGAGTTTATTGATTTCGGTTATATGCTCTCCCCATTTTTATAAACGATTGTATTTTTCACCCATGGGCAATATACACAACCTCATGAAAAATTTAACCTTATTTGCTGCTGTTCCAGTAATGGATACTCTCTGGATAATTAAAACACGATAAATATCGGAATGTGTGTACAAAGTTTAGTGACGATTTCGGTAATGTAGGGGTTATATTTAGATACGAAGAGAGGAGTCAATATTTCCCCTCATCCATCCAGAGAAGATGCAATTTCAAATTCGAGAAAATGTACACGATTTCATTCATGGAGACTCCTAATATTGCATTATCTGTTTAGCAAGAATGAACACCGTCATTTAATTAGTCGTGGCGTCCAGCTGATTGACATTTTATATTGTTTTGCAGATAATTAACCGTGAAGTTCATTAATTAGAACTCCTTTGATTACAACATACATAGTAGAACAATTACAAGGATCTAATTGTGGGTAGTCCCTAACTAGAAACCAGATATAGCAGCTGAATATTTTCTTAAAACGGAAATAGACGGGGGGGGGGGGGGGGGGGGGGGGTATTTGATTTATTCGTAATAGACAGTTTGGTAGTTTTACAAGTTCTTTGTATTCTAACTCCATTTGTAACTCACATAAGCTGAGAGTGTAAATGAGTTTAGTTTGTTCTTTGTGTTGACTTCACTACTGGGTTAATTTCATCTAACACTATCCTCGGTTGGTACATCGTGTTCCATTCCACGAGATGAATGAAGTAGGATCTAGTGATGGATCGCTTATAACCACTGGGTCCTAGATACAATTTCAGATAATGACCTGGCTCTCGAGGCCAGAGTGGGGCACAATATGTTGCAATGTATATAGAAGAAAAAACTTAATAAAAAAAAAATTCGCCTCCAAAATAACTGGGTTGCAATGCGTCAGAACAATATCCAAGTATCCTCATGTATCGTAGATTCAATATTGTACAAACCATGGATTTGTAGTACACTTTGGACTCCAAAGCTCCGTTAGAGTGAGGTTGCCCAATTGAGCGATGTGGCCTATATGAGCACATCGTTTGAAATGTTTAAAAAGAACACAACTTTTAAATTCTTATTCTAAATAATACGATTGTTCAGCTTTGTTTTGCACTTCGATAAATTCAAGACATATAGTGTGACAGCAAAAATTGAAAAGCTGAAACGGCGGTATTTTAATATATGCAGATACTTTAAAATAACACAGATTTTAATCTGGATTACCTTCTATGTCAACATCGATTCATTCTTCTCTCATAAAACCACAGCGGGTTTTTTTCTGTACTTCGCCCAAATGCGGTCATAAGCCTGAGAGAGAGAGAGAGAGAGAGAGAGAGAGAGAGAGAGAGAGAGTATTCACCGCATGATAATCTGTGCAATATATCACAACAGTAAAAATAAGATGCATTAACTAATTTGTTGTAGAATGTGAATTATTTCTAATTTCATCCAACTTATAATGCTTTATTGACGTACCATCCGTAGTATTCCTGTAATATTGATTTGTTTTCCCACAATTTTTGAAAATATTTTTATTTCATTTGATCAAACTAAGAATACAATTCACAAGACTTCATTTTAAATAGTCAGGGAATATTACAGCTTTCATTTTAGTCAGGGAATATCACAGCTTTTGAAAATTATACAAGCGAATTCAATGCAATTGCACTATTGTGGTTGAAACAATGAAATATTGTAGTGCTATGCATTGTGGTATATAGAAACTGTTATCATGCAGTGATACATGTATACACTTTGAAGACATGCATTTAAAAGACTTCTAAAATATGGTTATCTTTCTTACCTCACTAAAAGTCGAACTTACATGTTGACGTGCTTTTTTACTGTCGTGTTCTATTTAGAATATTTTACTGGCAGTAAATAAAACTTCAATCTAATTAAAATCAGATCCTAAGTTACGCTCACAATCGCTACAATACGCAGAATATACGGCGCGGATCTAAGAAGTCTGATTTTAATTAGATTGATAAAACTTGACAGTACTTTAACACTATTTGTAATTGCAGTGATGATATATCGTTTATGCATTTGAAGTAGAATACAATAAGGCAACTTTTCATCATATATTTTATTTTTCAGGGCAAGATTCTACAAGTAACGATTACCCTAAAATCTTAACACCGGTGATCGTCTCTATCGGTGCTATTATCATCGCTTTTACCGTCGCTAAACTCGTCGACTGCTGCTGTAAGAAGACAATAGAGAGGGATGGAAATATTGAGTCCCTTGACGATCAAACGAAGAAAATTTTACGGGCTAGACTGATAGTGATTCAAATGAAAAGAAAAGAAATGGCCAAAGCGGCGCCAACATTAGGGTTTTTAAAACGGTGGTCTACACGGACTGCGATGTCCAGAAATCTCCAGACTGAGGCAGCTCGAAAAAGTCCGGATAAGCAAACAGTCATAAATGTGGAAGAAGCAGACGACAAAGAAAAGAAGAATAACTCTTTACTAAGTGGATTTTTAAAGCAAAATAAAGTAGCTAATGGTATACCTAGTTTAACAACGAAACAGAACAAACAACATTCAAATACTGTGAATACCCAGGCTGATAAATCAAAGTCTAGTGAACCGGCAACCCCAACACTCCGTTCCGGAAATAATTCCGCACATTCGCAGACCTCAGTGCCTTCTACTGTCATTTCAAATCAAACGTCTCCCAAATCCGACTCAAGGATTTCTTCATCGGAGATAGTCACAAACAGTGACCCGAGAAGGACCTCTAATAAAAGTGTAACCTTTAGTGAAAAGGTTGAAGTAAAAACTGAAGACGAATTAGAAAACCACTTCTCCAATTCTCCGAATCAAGTCGATTCCATAAAAGTAGTGAATGAGACCCCGTCTGCGGACTCCAACAAACCATCTAACCTGAAAAAGCCATCTTGAAAAAGAAATCAACCAGTGAAAGAATAATATTTTTGTGGTAGATAATTTATTTTGGATGGACTTGCCATTTGTTATGGTTGTTGAAATCGACTTGGGTATATTTACCAAGAAAATGCATTTAATGTGGACATTTCCAGTTATCTTTTTCAAACGAAGGACTCTTTTGCACACCATGCTGTGGATTAATGACCTTGACAACCTCCTTTCAAAGAGAATGGGGGTAAATGTTTTGTTTTTGATTGGACAACATGGTTTCTTTACATTTTGTATGCATACCCTCGTGGAACGGTTCGGTACCTTTCTTTACCATGCTAAAGAACAAATTGTTACCGATTGCAATACCAATCCTGTGGCAAACCCAGACTTCAAACACCATTGGAGAATTATTTTATATTTACCGTGTACCGTCCTATAATTACATCTTCATTGAGAACAGTCTTCGTTGGCCACAGGATAACATGTAAACATGGGTTTGAATGTTTATAGAAAAGCTACAGAAAATTAGACGTGTTTGAAAGTCAGTCGAATGTTTAAAAGACTCTATAATTGTAAACCCGTTATTTTCGGTCAGCGAAAGTGTCTTACTTAATTTGGGATATCCATGAAAGAAAGCATAGCATATCAATAGTTTTCTCCCAAATAAGAAAATTTCGAACTAGTTTCGGGAATTGATCATTTTATGGAGTTGTTAAACTTTGACGGATAGATGCACACTGATTAAGAATCCAAAAGGTGTACTGAAAAATGACAACCCACTTATATTGTTCCAACATGAATTTGTAATCTGCCGAATGCAGTATGTTTCAATCGTGTTGTGGTTTGCTTACAAATCTTATGATCGTTCCTATGTCCGCGTCTTTCATGTTTTCTAGAAACATTTTCAATATTTTGGTGATAATTTTAACATGTTGATAATAAAGATACCTGATTTTAGTCATATATAGATTATAGTTTTTTCTTGTTTTTGGAAGACAATCTGTTAATCATAACAGTGGGGCATGATTTTAAAATATATAATCCGATTTTCATATCATTTTTCAAGGGCATATGTTTTTAATTTAAATTCTTTATATTTGTTTCAATATAAAGTCGTGACTAGAATTCTTAGATTATAGATTAAAGATTATGTTTTCATTCACGGTAAAACTGAATAATGTCAGATTCGCGTACACCTGTCCTCAATCACTTTACAAAGAAAGGGCACCACGCAAAGTGGGACACCCCCCTCGTATACATGTACATGGATTAGGGAATTTGGATACAAGCTAAACACGTGCAAGGGATACACACACACACAGTCACACAATATCTGAGAATGATTTCATAAAGTATATTCACAGACACTTGACATTACAAAAACAAAATATTGAATATCACGTATATATTTTTATATATATAAGGTACGCGATTTTTAGTACTTGCGGGTTTGTTTTGTTTTAGGATCCATCTTTCAACTCGTCGATTTAAAATATTGCAGTGTACAATGCAGTGTGTATCTTGTAATTCGTTTACATAATTATTAATGTGAATTTACAGCACGAAGCGAACGAGCACACAAAATCTGAAAACTCCAGGCGAGTAAAATCTGGTGGATGATCCATCTGTTGATTTTTGAACTGCTTCTACACGCAAACACAGGTGTTGAAAATAGAGTTCATCTTTTGCCAAAGATAAAGTGACTAAACCGAAAAGAAAGAGGGGCGCTTTTTGAGATATAGCATGTCGTTAATTGTTTTATGGTGATCTCTCTCTCTCTCTCTTCTCCCTCTCTCTTCTCTCTCTCTCTCTCTCTCTCTCTCTCTGTACCGCCACTTCAAGGCAATTGTCCAGATATTAAAACAACATTTGATTTTTACAAGGGACTATATATTCACAACAAAAACATGTTACATAGAAAAGCCCTGGCTATCAACTGAGTTTGTATATACACATGATCTATTCAAACTCTACAACACAGAAATATACTATATCAAAATTTAGCTATTCATTCAAGACAAATATTCAATATGTGAAGCTCCAAATATTGGCTAAAAAGGAGCCTTCTTTACTAATTCGAAAAAAAAAAAAAGAAGAAAAAAACCAAAAAACCAAAAAACCACACACCCCTAAAACGGATTATGAGATGTGCAGAATGCAAGGTTTAATTACATTCATGTTGCATTAAAGTGACGCAGAATAAATAGAAATATCACAGGTACACACCAGTAATAAAGTCAATCACAACTTCCGGTTGTCTTGACGAGGTCTTGGGTTGCCTCCGGAATTTTCTGTCGATCTTCGGCCTCCTCCGGAATTCTATGTCGCCTTGCTCAAGACAGTTTATCAATATCATTGCTTCCGTTTTTATCTTCATTCTACCAATTCCTTCATCGAGATGATTTGAGATGATTGAATCACAAGAACCAAGCTTTAAGCTTGAAAAATGCTGACCCTTAGTAAATATGATAAAGAAAGGTTAATACGAACTTGGGACATCTAATTTTGACACATCCTCGCTTCAGAAGTTATTTATATTTTATTTATATTTTACAAATCGAAATAAAGCCTGCAATATAACGTTTGTCCGAAACACAAGAATCCCTCTTCTTGTTCCATACCAAATTTCATCGCCGTACTCGGTGTAGTTTTTGAGATGTACTCACAAGGTTGTCACTTTATAGCAGAAGCATTTTATACATTGTATTTAATGTGTAAATAGAAAAGGTTGATTTCAGTAGGCTTACCACGTAATTACTGCCATGCTTCTTCGCCATCTGGTGATATGGGGCACTTCTGAAAAATTCCGCCAAATGATTCTCCAATCAGCGCGCACCTTTTATATATAATATATATATGGTTGGATTGATTGATTGATTGTTTTGCTGTTTTCCGACACACTCAACAATTTTTCAGTTATCCGGTGGCGACCAGTTTTTTTTTTAAAGAGAGAACCAAGATACAGCGTACCTGGGAAGAAACCACCGACCTTCCGAAAGTAAACTGGGAAACTTTCTCACTCACCGGCGCGAGCGGGATTCTAACCCGCGCCGACCAGAGGTGAGAGGACGTGTGATTTTGAGGGTGATGTTCTAACCACTCGGCCACGGAGGCCCCCAGTCTGATTAAAATCAGACCCATACTCTATATACGGTTGGAAACAACGTTAAAGTGATAATGTCCTACGGACCCAGTTTAACGATAGAATGCGTCCCATCTACCTGCGATGTAGCAAAATAAAAATCGCACCCAGTACATGTTTCGGTAAAATCATGTCACATATCATTGACACACAACCAAAAAAGTTACATTCACAACTGACTCGTCATTAATTCCATTTTAATTAGCGTAGAAAGAGAACTAAAACCGACGAGTTTGCTGTGTACAGCTTCCATTTTACCTGAACTCGCACAGTTCCCAAATTTGGAGATATGACCTTTTCGGAAAATGTTACTACGATCTTTACTACGCTGTTATTTTAGGCCAAATAAAAAAATATGTGTGGTTCCGGTTACCCGACCGTCCCTAGTTTATACCCCCCGACCCTAAACTTTTTTTTCCGATTTTCCGATAATGGTTCAATTTTTTCCGGAATTTTCTTAACTTCCGTCATTGGCTCCGGTATTAGATTTAGATTCAACAATGGCGTCCACATCAAACATCGTCCCATCGTGTAGCGTTAGTGTTTTGTCACTTACCTTTAACAAGTGCCAACACTTGCAAGAGAGCAAGAGTATTATCGCACCAGTAGTAAATTCAAGAACTTTTAAGGATATTTTCGAGTCAAAATGCAAGGGCTATTGCAACATGCGTTGAATGTTGTAAACCACGTGTGATTTACTCCAAGTTGAAACTTAACCAAAGACAGCAAGTGCTTTTAGCAACAAGTTTAAGTGAATACGAATATACTTGTGGGTCTTATTTATTTCCACCATCTGTATCTGAATCTGTTCGGAAAAACATATCATGCAGACCAAACCTACAGTGTGTGACTCCTGTAGGAATACCGTATTATGCATCTGGACTGGGGCGAAATGACATATGCGTTTACTGTGGAATAGAGAATGCTGGCATTGATATCAAACTGAAAAAGAAATTCAAAACAGTTCTGCCATTGTGTGATAATTGTCAAAAAGATGGAAAAACTCTATCTGTGCAAAGGCCATTTAATTAATAAGGGCCCACTTGACTTTCCCAGTTTTCTAAAAATATAATAAATTTACAAAAAAAACAATTTTGTTTTTCTCAGCTAGTTAGAATCCCCCACTGGCCCAGGATACATGATGCTCACAAAGCCTGGACTAGAGTTAATCACTCATGTAATTTTGGCATCAATTTTCAGCTTCTTCTATGTTAGATGTCAGAAAGTCACCAAATTACCACTTAAAACACCAATCATCTTGTAAATATATTACAAAATCTTCAATTTAGTTCATTATTTCTTAGTTTATAGTAAATTTTAAACAAACACAACAAAGCATGACCATGAACTACGCATACATAAGAAACATTACTGAAACTTGCATTCTGTTTTAATTTATTTAATACTCGAAATCATATTGTACATACAAAAAAAAAAATCCCTACCTACCTACCCTAAATTTTTTAGAGGCGTAACCGGAACCACACATATTTTTTTATTTGGCCTTACAGGAAAATTAAGTTATAGTTTCAATGAACGCTGTAAATTAAGAAATATAAGTTAAGTCAACACTGTAGCCTCAAATTGAATTAATATGAAGGTTTAATATTCTTCTTTTGATGAAAATTGCTTTCATTAGGCCTGGATGAAGAAAATTATCAAATTGCACTGGCAAACACATCTTTTCCCTCTAGCACTGCAGAAATTATTTCTGCCTGTTCGTCTTTCAATTCTACACGGTAATGTGCACTGTATATCGTAATATTTTTATCTTCAAGCTCTTTGCGAAAGGTACGTTTCACTGTTTTCCATATATAGTAGTGGGCGATTCTTCATTGGACATTCGTTTTAGAAAACAGCAGTGTTCCGATGACAATCACAATCTCTGACGATACAAATAAAGACCTTTAAAGAAAACGAGCAACAAACACTTTTAAAATAGAGGCACCCAGCCTCAGAAACTCAATGCTTGAAAAAGGAATACTCTGTACGGTATCTTTTGAACGTTTCGGGTCTGGTTCGGTCGGGATTCGAAATGGCGGCCTTTCGATCACGAAGTTTTTCCGATGGGCATGACAGTGTATATGTACATGTACCTTATGAATGATTTAAACAGAAGAGATTAAACTTGAAATGTGTGTTATTGTAAAAACAATTTAACCTTGATTACTTCGCTTTTATATATATATATATATATATATATATATATACATACATATATATATATACATTACATAGCAATATGGTGGAATGGCTGGTTCCCTCCATTCTCGGTATGCGTCAGTGTTATCCTCGAGTACCATTTTGAAAACAAAAATCAGATTACCAAACATTTTTGTCTTTAACATCTTCCCCCTGAATCATCCCAAGCAATGACTATCGATGACTCAGCGTATATAACGGACGATAGAACAATCATCTCTTGCATTTTTATGGTAAAGATTCTGTTCACATGTGTAACAGAAATTTTGTAAACCTGGAGATCCTTGAATTAGATGTATAGCTGAGAGTCTCGTTACGGTATTAGTATACACCCCTGTCAGTTACTAAATGATTCGTAATTTCCCAGGACCTCATCTTCACCTTAATAATGGCTTGTCCTACGACTCGGAGCGGATGAGGTCTTCGGAACCTTCCGCCGTATCCTATTATTTTGATATATCTTACACAAAACATATTACGATTCATCATCGAGGCAAATGTAAAGGTATCTATCGGCATCATGGAGTCCTTGAGGGAGAAGAAATTTACAATGCAGAACTTTTTTACCAATGCATCTGATTAATTCTTTTGTTTTTACAACTATCAATATACGTGTATTCAAATCTAAACATTCACATACCCATGTGGCGCGCACCTGTAAGCAATATTCATTTTGGTTCTTGGAAATTTTTATTTAACAATAACTTTGGCACGATAAAGAACCCTTGAACGTCATGCATATGTCAAAATTTGTGGCACTTCACCGTAAGTTGGTGACGTGTCTTCATAAGTTCTGGAATGGGACGTAAAAACGTACATACACACAAAGCTTACTTAATTCATGCTAAAAATATCCTCCTGGCTAGTTGCCGCAAAACTGGAGGGTCAACCGGGCTCCCTGTATATTTCGAGAGAGAGAAGAAGAAAAAAAAACTCTTCCAAAGGCGTGGTGGTTGTGGCGGCGTTGTCGGAGCTTGTGACGTTATTGCCCATTAATAACGGGTGTTGCTAAAACGCGGAACGGAAAATGGAACGGAACGGAATGATTAATGTAGATAAGATAACGCCAAAAATCGGGTGGAAATTATTCATTTTAATTAAAATCAACAATTTAGGAATTGTGTACAAGCAATAAAACAACTTTATCTTAAAATTTTGCATCATAGATTGATTAAGCGAATTAAGTTAAACGTTTGTATAAGAATTTACAAGGCGTTTTACAAGAATTTTGAAATTTCGGCACTGACAGAGGTGTCAGCGAGCAGTGACACCTATGGGTAGAGGATGAAAAGAACACACGTGGATTATACACACACACCCCCACCCCCCCCCCCCACCCCCCCCCCCCCGTGGCAAAACGTCATGAACACACATGTACATGCATTTACACATAATGCTGTGTATTTGTGTACTTACAACAGGGAGTGCATGTGATATGTATAAAACAACAATAATTCATTATCTTATTAAGTCAACAAGTTAAACATCTTGTGTTTGATTTATCATTTTTTAACTAACCGAGAATAAGTGACCGCATTCTGTGTTAGCCTTTTAGCTATTTCATATAATTATATAGTATGAAATAAATCTGTTAATTCCTCTTACTATGGGTCGTAAACTTCACCCAGTTTACATTGGTTCTTTCTTTCCCGCTGTATCTCTTCAGTTTCAACACTAATCCGTAGGATATCAGTAAAAGTACGAACTTTCACTTATAGATTTATCCCAAATGAGGCAAACCTTTTCCCCACACCGTACTCGTTCGCTTTAGAATTTAGTGTGATACATAAATGTATATTGCAGCAGTTATATAACTAAATTCAAATTCAGATAACTTAAACATATCTAGTTCGATTAAAAGCACGTTCGATTTAAAAAGGCTATGTTTGGGGAAATTGTTAAAAAAAAATACCTGATCTTTTACAATGTTGTTTTCGGGGGGGGGTACCTTTTATTCATTGGATAGGCTCATATTTTTTTTTTCTTAAGGTAGCAGCCAAAATAAAGTAATAGAATTTGAAAGGCGTTCAATTATAATTCAATTCTTTTTCAGTATGTTTATGTGAAACAACATACTGTCACATTCGGGAGGGTGGGGGGTGACAAAGCTGTTAAAAAAGATGGTACCAACATGCGCTTGCTTAATATTTTTATGAAAACTTACTATGCAATATATTAAGCAAGCGTCTGTTGGTACATTAACAAAACCCACCGTTTTAAAATACATAATAATGCATTAGTATGAGATATTGATAAAAAATGGTGCATTCTGAAGATGACTTCCTGTTCTTTTTGCTTCCCTTGTTCATAATAAGTCTTTTGATTTTACAAAATACTGACCCTCTCATAACATTATTGCATAAAATATTTTCCGTTCCGGTTTTTTTAGCAACATCCCATTAATAACATAGATATTAGAGAAAACGTAGCTACCATCAAAATACATCTTTTAATCCGTTCCATTATTTTGCTATACAAGGCTAAAACATTTCTTATGTGTTTATGTTTTCGTATCTATTGCGCAATAACATAATACTTGCTATTATGATTGCTCGACATTTTGCACTTTACTAAGACAATACCTGAAAACAATGGCATTACGGGTTAATCTTTCATGGAGGAAATTAAAAAAAAATACTATTCACACTAAGGCACGTCCGACCAACCGAGTCTACTAAATAATAGGTCCGGTCGGGTAAAATGTCGGTAAACCGATTGGTCGTGCTGAAAAAATAAAGAAACTTTAATTTAAACCATATAATTAAGAATAAATAAAAACTTTACGAACAAATTTATACCGCGTGGTGACACAATTTCTATATTTAGTTGTAATAGATAAGTCGCGGTCGGAAGTGATGTTTTACGACAATTAAAAATGTGAATGTGTGAAGAGTTTTGTTATATAAATTGAATTCATTTGAATTCAAAAAACAGTTTATTTGAATTAAATGTAAGAAAGTTTTTATCAAGTTAATAGATTATGTTGTAAACAACCATTTTTCGGTGTTGACATATGTGATTGATTGATTGAATATTGTTTTACGTCCCTCTCGAGAATATTTCACTCATATAGAGACGTCACCACTGCCGGTGAAGGGCTGCAAAATTTAGGCCTATGCTCGGCGCTTATGGCCATTGAGCAAGGAGTGATCTTTATCGTGCCACACCTGCTGTGACACGGGACCTCAGTTTTTGCGGTCTCATCCGAAGTGCCGCCCATTTAGTCGCCTTTTACGACAAGCAAGGGGTACTGAGGACCTACATGTATTCTAACCAGGATCCCCACGGGAGACAAATGTGAGGGATTGTCGCTATTCAAATACGACTTCTCGTCCTCGCATAAAAGAGAAAGAAAAGATAGGGAAGAAACAAAGCAGGCATATGAAATAAAAATTAAAAAAAACAAACAATCGAGGTAGTTTTATTCTAAATGGACTGAAGAATTACCTGGCCGGGTAGAATTTAAAGAAACAAAAAATGTTTTCTTTTAAAAATGAAAGCATCAATGATGAGACTAATGATTTTTTTTATTATTAAAATACGTTTTAGCTCAAACTTAACGTTGTCATTTGAGTTGAGCATTTAAATATCGTGAAACTATCATTTTTTTCTGGAAAGTTGGTCAGGGCTAGTGGATGTAAGGTCAGGTCTAGTAAAATTATTTGAAAAAATCAATATATGCACCCAGGGGTGCATGAGCCGAGTTGCATGGGATACACTGTAAAGTCAGGAATGATGTGGCATATTTATAATTGTGAAGAACTAATTTCAGTTTTAAACTTTTCGAGTTACTGTCCAGAAACCATATTTGTCTGAAGTTATCAGTCTTGACCTTTGACATATTTTCTCCAAAATCAATAGGGATCTTCCTTACCTGGTACATAACAATATCTTTAAGTATCATTTGATTCGGATTTAAACTTTCTGAGTTATCATCCGGAAACCAAATATTTCTGAAATTTTCATTCTATATTCGGTCACTGTGACCTTGACCTTTGTTCTCCAAAATCAATAGGGGTCTTGCTTACCTGGTACCCAACAATATATCAAAGTTTCATTTGATTCGGATTTAAACTTTCTGAGTTATCATCCGGAAACCAAATTTTTCTGAAATTTCATTCTATTTTCGGTCACTGTGACCTTGACCTTTGACCATTTTTCTCCAAAATCAATAGGGGTCTTTCTTACCTGGTACCCAACAATATATCAAAGTTTCATTTGATTAGATTATAAACTTTTCGAGTTATCATCCGGAAACCAATTGTTGACGCCCAACCGCCCGCCCGCCCGCATCACCAAACCAATAGCCGAGTTCAACTTCGTTGCAACTCGGCTAATAAGCCCGATTGTTATAATAGTATATAGATTTTGTCAAAGCTTATCTTAAGACACCATCAGCTCCATTTCTCACAAGCACGGCTTCTGGTGAAATAGACAACATCTCGTCCAACTTCGGTCTTGTCACATGTACTGCTTCTAGTACAGTCAGCGACATATCTCCCAAACACGGCTTCTAGTACAGTTAGCGACATCTCTACCAAACACTACTTCTAGTACAATCAGCGACATCTCTACCAAACACAGCTTCTAGTACAGTTAGCGACATCTCTACCAAACACGGCTTCTAGTACAGTTAGCGACATCTCTACCATCCACTACTTCTAGTACAGTCAGCGACATCTCTCTCAAACACTACTTCTAGTACAGTCAGTGACATCTCTCTCAAACACAGCTTCTAGTACAGTTAGCGACATCTCTACCAAACACTACTTCTAGTACAATCAGCGACATCTCTCCCAAACACGGATTTTGGTACAGTTAGCGACATCTCTACCAAACACTACTTCTAGTACAGTCAGCGACATATCTCCCTAACACTACTTCTAGTACAGTTAGTGACATCTCTCCCAAACACTACTTCTAGTACAGTCAGCGACATCTCTACCAAACACTACTTCTAGTACAGTTAGCGACATCTCTACCAAACACTACTTCTAGTACAATCAGCGACATCTCTACCAACCACTACTTCTAGTACAGTCAGCGACATCTCTCTCAAACACTACTTCTAGTACAGTTAGCGACATCTCTACCAACCACTACTTCTAGTACAGTTAGCGACATCTCTCTCAAACACTACTTCTAGTACAGTTAGCGACATCTCTACCAACCACTACTTCTAGTACAATCAGCGACATCTCTCCCAAACACTACTTCTAGTACAGTTAGCGACATCTCTACCAAACACTAAGTGCTTCTGACACAATTAGCGACATCTTTTCCTAATACAGCTTTTAGTATAGTCAGCAATACTTCTTCCTAACACAGCTGCTGGCCATGGTAAAGTAGACAACATCTCTTCTAGCCTCGGTCTGGTTCCATGTACTGCTTCTAGTCAGCGAGAGTCAGCAATGTTTCTTCCCAACACTGAATCTGGCGCCAATTGAAGTGTATGGAAGTTTATTTGTGTGATATAATAAGCTTTATGATGTAATGGACCTCTCTTTTTCATCTCTCTCTATCTCTATCTCTCTCCCGAATTTTTTTTTTTACATCACATGATTTAATAACCCAGATAATTTGCAACTTATATCATGCAAGGAACCATTAAACTACACGAAAGTATTGCTGATGCGTAATAATTTTTTGGTTTTTTTTTCTCTCTCTCTCCCTCTCGCACACGTAGATCTGGAAGAAGACTTAAGTTTTATATATCAATAATTTTCAATGATGATACGAATTTAACGTTAACTATTTCGGTGCTGAAGTCAAGGAGAATCAGAAATGGAACTTAATTGTCGATCTATATATATTTTTTTAAAATCTTCATTTCATTCAAAATGTTAGGTATATTTTCAAAATTCGTATCACACGTATGTAATTTGTAGATTCGCCATTTTAGGTAGTGAATTAGTCTTTAACTGTGTTTGATAAGATTTGTCTCATAAAAAGATTTAATGTGGGATACCGCAAATCTTACCAAATTAAAATAGCCACACCGTATCATATCATCACAATTCAGACCATTTAAATGTATATGTAAATTTTTAAAAAAGTAAGGTTTTTAAAAAGAGCCTGCACTACTACGGCCCTAAACGTTAACCTAAGCCTAGTTCTAACCTTGCGGTACTTCACCTACAGCTGGTGACGTATCAGTTTGAATAAAAATTCTCGACGGGACATAAAACAATCAATAGCATTAAAGCAGATATCATTTACATGTTTTGCACATATACATTATACATGTATATATCAAGTTTGGCCCTGCCCTGGAGTCAGATCCTCTACTCCGGGTATCATGAAATTTACTATTTTGGTAGAGGCTTTCCTGCTCTACATCCCTATGCATTTAGTTTTTCTCAAATATATGTTGTTGTAAAGAAGAAGATTTTTTTTACAAAGTTTGGCAGTTTTTGCCCTAACCCTAAGGCCCCGGGGACGCAGGAGTCCTGAAATTTACAATTTACGTCCCCGTTGTCCAGAAAGAGGCTTCATACAAAATTTGAAAAGACTTGGAATGGTAGTTATCAAGAAGTTAGAAATATTCAGTTTCACTGACCATTTTGGCCCCGCCCTGATACCAAAACTCCAACCCTGGGATCATGATATTTACAATTTTAGTAAAGGATTACCTGCTCATTTTAGATATCCATAAGGGCGAGGGCTAATATAGGCTATACCTGCTACTTAGGGTGCAGCAATTAGTCATGAGACGGTATATCTATACACTGTATATCAATTTGAACCGT
This sequence comes from Ostrea edulis, assembly GCF_947568905.1. Classification (NCBI taxonomy): domain Eukaryota; kingdom Metazoa; phylum Mollusca; class Bivalvia; order Ostreida; family Ostreidae; genus Ostrea; species Ostrea edulis. Next base: position 49,435,011 of record NC_079164.1, read on the forward strand.
CCGATTGGTTTTTAAATTATGTTGTAAAATTAGCTTCTGATAATGGAAAACGTGGTGCCGACTATTCCGCAGAATTATTTCTCCCCCTTCAACCCATAAATCTCCAAAATGGGATCATTTTGGATTTCGTGCAACGGAAGAAAACGGTAGATCATGTTGACGTTTTGATCTTTTACAAGAAAAACATGCAGTTGTAACAGTGAGGCGCAATTAAATCATACCTAAAACAGAATTGATCATGTTATTATTCATAGTATCTTAAAAGTACAGTGATAAATATCGCATCGTCATGAGGCAAGCGTATTGTAGCACCCCTACCTGCTACCCGATCCCATTAATTCATTTGTGAATGAAATATTGTTTGATTTAATTATATGTCCATTTAGTTTCTATTTAGTATGAATAACATTAAATATTTTTTTTTACACATAAATACTATATATACCCAGTTTGGCCCCGTCTTGGAGTCAGAACATCTTCCCCAGGGATCATGTAATTTATAATTATTTTAGAAGCCTTCCTGCTCTACATTACTATGCATTTAGTTTTTCTTACACATGTGCGGTTGTAGAGAAGATTTTTGAAAATTTGTCACGTTTTGACAGTTTTTGCCCCGCCCCTAAGACTCCAGAGGTGCAGGCGTCCTGAAATTTACAATTTATGCCCCTCTTGTCGCGAAGATGCTTCATACCAAATTTAAAAAGAATTGGAATGGTAGTTATCAAGAAGCTAAAAATGTTCAATTGTTAACGGACGACGACGGACGTAGACCAATTCAGATGACCTAAAACACAATTTAAAAAAAAATATCGCGAAATGCTGCTAAGTTGATCAAAACCAGTCTTATGAGAAATGTTGCTAAATACTGCTTTCTTCAGCTGAGATCCTGATTGAGAGGAATGTCTGTAAATACAGACTTGACCAAAAATATGGCTTAGGTGAAGTGTCACATATAATGCCATTGTCTTCACCAGAATCAGCGTCCAGGAGAATTGTATTCAAATTATGCTGACTTTTCCAAAAGCACTCTTTAGGTAAGTGCATTAGCACTCATTTGTCCTGGTTTCGTGACATTACCATGTTGTATGAGCGGGATTTACGTCACACTGTGATAGCAATGTTGTAACTATATATATACCTGTTCTGAGGTAGTAGAAAGATTCAGCGTATGGTAATCTAAACTGGCCCTTACAAGTTAAGATAGAAAGATAAAAATAATTATTACATTTCTTGTATTACTGACATGTTTTTTTTTATATATTTTAAAAAAAAATAGATTTCATTTTTGAAAATATGTAGCGGGCAACCATGGTTTCTCAATTTAGACTGAGCTACCTGCTCAAAATATTGATTTGCGATGTGGGTCCTCTCAGCTATAATCCGAGGTATTGAACAGCGATTGACAGTAAAATGATCTGGGACAGTGATTGGTTTTAATGATTAGCTATTTCACAATGAAAACATAAAATCATGTCCAATTATAGCATATTTTAACCAACTCAAAATTACTCAACTTCAATTATTCTCTTTGCTTAATTTGACCCGATCTGTATACACTTTAAATGAGAATAAGAGTACAGGTGAGCGATGTCTCATCCCAATCTAAAGTACTTAATGGAAGTTAAATTATTACTGATTTTGTATAGGAAAGACTACTTCATTCACGCCTATACCGTACCGTTGTCAAGCTTTTTCTTCTGATTGATGCTTTCTCGGTCACGATGTGTGTAGATTCACATGGTTGAGATTTATAGTGCAGATTACCCAGTTGGGGCCTTGCTACACTTGGTTTGTTGCGGCGAGGTGTCGTGGGGGGGTGGGGGGGGTGGGGGTCGACCCTTGGGAACGGGGACACGTCAGATCTTTTTGAAGATCCGGGGATGGTTGGGTCTTCCAGAAGGTGGTGGACAGGTCCATATAATTTTCGTAGAGTCGATTGCCAACGGATCCCCACAGTATAATAGGGGAAACGGTTTTTTGAAGAAAGCTAAAGTAATTCTTCATCTTTGGTCAATCGACCCTTGAATCTCCCTCAGTATAATCAGGAAAACGGCTCTTCTTGAAAACTGTGTTAAGGACGTGGTAAGGGGGGTATGTGAGGTGTAGGGGCCTTGACTGGAACAGATGACAAACCCGCCGCCTGTCTGCTTTTGTCTAACTAAAGATGGTCGCCTAAAGAAAAAAGAATCTTATTTCATATCATATCCTGTTATGTGTTCTATCTTATTGTATATTCTAGCATGCATGTATTTTATTGCATCAACACTAAATGCAAAGAAATACTACATCAATAAGTCCCCATTATTAAAGACCCCGATTATTTCTCTCTCTCTCTCTCTCTCTCTCTCTCTCTCTCTCTCTTTCTCTCTCTCTCTCTCATTATGATTGGCTACAATCTAGCTATTTGCAAGTGGTTGGTCAATAGGGGATTTTTGAGTTCTTCCGTTCCGTTTTCAGAATCTACCCAAGTCACGTGATTTGGCGATTTTTTTGTGCATGCTTACTTCCGGTTTAGCTAACAATAGGACAATTTCGTTCATTTATTTCACTTGTACTGGTTTTGATACCGAAATCAAGAAGCAGCGTTACTGGTGTGTGGCAGAATGTAATACGGCTTTACGGAAGAGGGGGAAACAGGCACGTAGCATCGTATTCAGGGAGGGTTAGCCGGAGAAGGTGCCTTTACTATATCTAAAATTTTTGACAAGAATAAATAAAATAAATCAAGACAAACAAAACCTAACATGTTCTTTTGACTGATATTCAAAATCTTTCAAATTCCAAATACTTGGAGGAGGGTTAATTAGTGACATACGAGTCAATATACCGTATAGTGGCTTTTTTTCACTGTGTGATAAATTTAGCTTATTTTAGCGGTTATATTGCTCTCCGCAAAAATTTCACTCGCCAAATATGCACCCAATTGCGACTTCAGTATTTGCAAGAGATATATCTCTTCTTTGTCCTCCAAAATTTATCCTGCTAAAATTATTAGCATACCATTGAACCTGCAAATCGCCAAATTTTAGATCCGTGGAAAATACAAGATATGTTTATGTTAATGACGATAAACCGGAAATGACTATACCTAAAGAATATGACGTAATAGTGACTATATTCAGAATAAACACGGACATGGAAGAACTCGAAAATCCCCTATTCATTGGTAGTTTTCAATCCACTTCCGGATTCACAATCACACAGAAATAAATAACTACGACGCTTCACGCCGGCATACTTCATGAAGCGCGTTAGAGTAGTACTTTGTGATATTATAGAATTTTTTACTGACTGGATGAAAATTACAATATGACAGTTTCATGAAGTATGCTGGTGTGAAGCGTCGCAGTTCATGACCTCACGTATTTTCAAAACTGATTTTTTTTTACATTCACATTCTACTTTCATTTCTGTCGGAATTCCCAGCAGTTACAGTTGACGTACTACATTTATGAAGATTCATACGCGCAATGTTCACAACTGCAGCGCATTCAGGAAATACCTATCATTACAATCTGTAAAGATATCAAAAACATTGGAAATATCTAAATAAAACTTTGTATGATGACTACTTTTAAGTACTATAGTATTAACTTTGTATGATGACTACTTTTAAGTACTATAGTATTAACTTTGTATGATGACTACTTTTAAGTACTATAGTATTAACTTTGTATCATGACTACTTTTAAGTACTATAGTATTAACTTTGTATCATGACTACTTTTAAGTACTATAGTATTAACTTTGTATCATGACTACTTTTAAGTACTATAGTATTAACTTTGTATCATGACTACTTTTAAGTACTATAGTATTAACTTTGTATGATGACTACTTTTAAGTACTATAGTATTCGAGTTGTGATCGAGATAATGTAGGTCCGAAATACACAATGTGCGTCTATCATTTTCATTTGAATATAAATTCTGCTTACAAACTAACTTTAAGTTTTCTATTTCTATCATGTAGCTGTTTCCATATTGCAACACACAGGTGGCGTATTCCAAAGCCATATCTAATCAAATCAGGTAGTTTAATTAGAGTTGTGGTTTCTTAAAATGCTCTGAAAGGTACAGAAAAGGTGGATATACAAAGAAATGACTAGCGCCAACCTCTCTTCGCTTGGTTCAGCGTTATTTCCCCCCATTTTCTTTTTTCAAGATGCCAAATATTTTTTGTCATTTTACCGTTGGACCCATGGCAATTTTACGATCTGATTGCAGCATGGTCATTCAGATTTGCTCATGAATCACTCCAAACGATGACTAGTGATGTCTCAGCTTATCATTTGCATGTACTCTGTTTCAGGTGCACGTCCAAATGCACGTGTATGTTTACATATCACGTTTATGATACAGTAGCCCGATCTTCATCATTTGTAAGCGGACACTTGGCCTTATCAAAGTTTATCAGTTAACCATCTCAGTGATTGATGGCATGATTATGGACGCATTTCCTGTAATCGATTTAAAATGTTGAATTTAAGCTACGATCATTTCGACAGCCGTGCAGTAGATATTTGCACTGAAAAATAGATTTAACCCATAATAATCGATAAGGATGTGTACAAGCGAAATAATATTTTTTCTTCTAACCGCGCAGGTTAAAATGCAGGGAGGGATATGTCAGGTTCTCGAAGCATAAACTATGCGAGATAAATATTCTCAATTTCATAGGAAATTAATTTCATGCTGTGCGGCCACACACGCACAATTAACAGTGATTTCTACAGGAGATTCAAAAAGATATCTGCACAAAATAGATGTATCTGGTCAGTACAGAAAACAGTGAAATCTTCAAAATAGGTCATAACATCACCCCTGCTCCTTTACATCCCACTGCTTTCATTATGATCATTTCATACACTTTTGACGTGAAATTTTAGTTAACTTTTCAGTATAAAACGTTTATTTAAAGAATAAATATCTAGGTTGTTTGTTTCATGTTGATATATAATCAGTGAAGGAAATCCCCATAATACAGGCAAGCTATATATAACTCTTTTCAGGTAGATCTATAGGCTCTTTTAATGTCGTTTGCGTACCACAGTGTTAATGATGGTTTATGGTGTTAAACTTTATCGTTATTGATTGCGATTGCAATGGTGAGTAATTTATCTCTCAATCATATTGATATATATATATATATATATATATATATATATATATATATATATATATATTCTTCTCAAACTCATTCCCGATAGTAATTCCTTCTGATTTAAGCAAAATGTTCTCCTTTTTGCTATATATTGCATATAGACTCAATGGACTTAATACCCTTTCTCCAATATTATGCAGATTAGTAGAGATAAAAAAGAAGTACACGGACTCTTTCCTCTCTTCACGAGGTGATGTTAATGAACAATTGACAGTGTGAAGCACATCCGCCAAAATAAATTTACATCGGAATCATCACAAAGTATCATCATCGAAGACCAAGAGTAACACATCGTCTGCTTTTTTTATTACATGATCATCCAATGAAATATTATAGATATTCAAATCAAAATTTCAAGAAACTTCAGGTGTCCATGAAAAGCTCACGTTTATAAATATTGAGAAAATACGAGTATTAATTACATACGTGCGCTTTGTTGTGCGAAATATGTTACTGACAAACGACAGGCTGCCGGCGAGAGGGCGATAAACCGTGATAACACCCCGGGAGGGAGATAAGCCCTAAGTGAGCGCCACTGGGGGTCTAAAGATAACCCAAGAAATTGACAATTTGATTACCCGATTAGTCCTTGCCGTTACCAGAAGGATGTGAAATGGAGAGTTGTAAAGGGGACAGTCCAGGTGTTCAAAGACTAATTAACAGAAAGTCGCTAATTGGTACGCTTCGACTTGTAAACTTTACTAAATGGGAACAACAAAACAGCCTTCAGTATCGAAGTCTTTCAATTTGAAAACAAATCGACGTGTAAAAGAAAACGTTTACGCAATGGGTTAATTTCAAGACGAGTACAATTTATCATGTTTACTTGTTCAAGAGATGCCATTGACTAAATGCAGCTCTCTGACACTTCAAATCAAAAAGGTAAATAAGTGCACAGGCAATCTGTCGCGCTTTGACCATCCCTCCCTTCTGCTGAATTAATGACTCTAAATTTAAGCATCAACTGAGTTTACGCGTAATGATTTGTGTTTCTCCACGAGTGCTTCCCGTTGAGCACAATATTTGCGGAGAGGATTCTGTGGATAAAATATAGTCCGCGTGCACTCACCAGGGGGCGTAACTGAACCTCGTCATTTGAGGAACCTCAGATCACCCCCGCTGCTGGACCATTAATCTTTGTCTACCACTAAAGGATTCATGATTCGCTACTGTTGTCTGAGAACAAAGTAAGTATATGAATATGCTTTCTTTTATTTCATCAAAATGAGTATGGTTTTGAGGAACTAGACTGCATTGCAACATTTTTATGTTGTTTCATTTCCGACCATGCTAGTTGCGTCAAACTGTTAGATAAGCACAAAATTCTAGCTATTTTAAATTACTGTTTACTCCTATGATAATCACTTACGTTTATACATAAAAGTACAATGGTTAGTGAAAACCATTATATGAAATTTTAACAAAAATAGAATTCCTTTGAATTAATTGAATTCTATACTGTATACGTATATTATAAACATATTGTACATGTTCATCTTTCCGGTTACGTATGATCTTGATAAAAAAAAAAGGACAAAGAGTGCCACATAGCCTTCGGCACCATCTCTAGAGAATGCAAATTCGTATTTGTGTATATCAATGCACGTGCATGGGGTCATAATAACAGATAATTCAACATGCCAGACTCAAGATAATTAGTGAGGGAGTAAGCTAATCTGGTAAGAATTAACCTAACGCATTTGTAGTCAGAAAACCTCTCTAATGGCGTGACATAACACGCAATGACCGGTGTATCGAGCGTTACATACCAAGGATCTTTCTTTCTCGAACTCTTCTGAGAGAAGGTTAAAAAGGCCATTCTGAACATTGTAACACAGACCTAGATCTGAATCACCTGACTTCTTTCTTATCTTCTTCCTGACCACTTATCTGGACATGTAGCAAAACATATCGATGACCATGCTGTTTGTTCTTTTAATTTCTATCAGTCATTCTGTTACCAGATCGGTCTTAATCTCCCCTTCCATCTCTCGATTTAAGCCGTTGATTGATTGGAGCGCTGTGTTCCAGCAGGACCAATGGAATACATCACATTCCTTCAGTTTGCCAGTGTATTATTTTTTTTTCATATAAAAGCTCAGTAGTTAGAAATAATTTTGAGAAAGAAAAATCATGTAAATAGACCCTAGCTTTAAACGTAATCATTTAACTTCAGAATAAATATTCAAGTAAGTTGAAGGGAAACATGAAATTACGATTTCGCACCAGATTAATGCAAGTTTACTTTTCTTGACTACTCTGAACACGAGAAAGTACATGCTGTATATATGATAATAGCAAAGCCTGGCGTCTTTTAATAATGTTATTATGTATTTGTCTTCCTCAATAGATAATTGCAACCTCTAGTACGCATCCGTTATAATTCTATCAGATGAAGCGTCACTCTGAAATTCCCTCCCAAGTCGAGGTGATGCGCCATCATAGGGGCTCAGGATATGTCAAAACTTTTATAGAGAAAGTGCAGTTCACCAAAAATTGATTTTTGGCAAATACTCTTACACGTGCGAGATCCCGCTTTTATCTCGTTTCAAAACTTGCCAAAGTGTAGGAATTCTCATGAAACAAGTGATCCGTGATTTCATTGTACATTTGAAACCACCCTACAAATTTCAATATTTGTGAGAAAAACGCGCATTGCGTTTGCAAACTAGTAAATCATTGAATTACCAATGACTGCCATGTAATAGAAAGAAGAGATGCAAAAGCAACATAGTCAAAGATCTAGCACTTCCCATAGCTTCGATAAAAGTATTCCTACATAGCAAATGTAAAAAAAAAAAAAAAAAAAAAAAAAAAAATTCTACTTAGTATTTGAAAACGCTTGTGTGAGGAAGCTATCTATATACGGAATTTTTTATCTTGGATAGACTTAATTTTTACACAGTACATGGGCGTTAAAAATGATGTTTTATTTCTTAAAAAAGCAACAACAAAATACCCATCTGGTTCCCAGAACTCCCCATACATTTTACACAATAGCCAACTCATCATTTAGGATAGGATTGGTAGAGTCCTGTAGATGTGCAATAAAGTTTCGGAATTTTCATTTTCACCTTCAGGGGGGGCAAATGGAGTGGAAAAACGATGAACAAAATTTTGGTGTTCGGTGCATTGTGTCATGTGTAACAAGAATATACTTGCTTTAAGGATTGGAATCTCAGCCATTTTAAAGATATTTGAACAATCAAAATCTGATGGGGGTTGGGATGACCCCGGGCCTATCAGAATACTCAATGTATCTTGATATGTGCAGCAGGAATAAATATGGTTTAGGGGTCAGGACCTCAATTGTTTTGAATATAATTACGCACTTATGAAATAGGGTTTAGGATGACCCTTGCCCAACAGAATACTCAATGCATCTTGACATATGCAACAAGAATATATATGTTATAGGGTATGTTATATGATAACTATTGAGGCTTTGCTAGTCACACAAGTACAAGGGAGAGTACATTACTGTCTCATGACAGTTTTACAATGTTATGATATATACTACTAGTTTAACATGTATAATCGGACCTAACATTCCAGATGTTGAACATATAAAAATGCTCGAAAAAAGGAAGAAAAAAAGCATCACATATCAAGGATAACAATATGATTTATAAAATAGAAAAATGAATATATATTGAATACATGTACTCCTGATAACATCTTATTTTTCAATGAAAACTGTAGTACCTCTAACAGTGTTAGCGGAATTCGAAAAGTTATGAATAAACAAAGATACCCCAAAAAAGCAGACTTATGAAGTAAACGTCAACTTCATTTAATTTTACATATTTTACCGATATTTCTTTTCAATCGAATTAGATTTGTATAGCTCGCTCTACCATACTCAATGAGGCAAGTAGCATTACAATTTACTGCCGTTTCTACACAAGAAGTGTTTGAAAATGTGTTTCGTTATCTTCATTGATAAATGGTTTGTTTTTTTTTACTTAAAAAAAATAGCTCGTTCATCAATTTGTTATATTTATTTTTTATTTTTTAAATAAATAAGCAGGTGCGATTCCTTGTGGATTATTTATTATAAAGAAAAACGTATAGGTTAAAAATAGTTTATATATCAGAGGAAGCCCTCAACGACTCAGAAAAGGTTCCTATTCATTGACTTATGTCTGTCAGGGTGCTTTCATCTACCGTGTATCTTCGAAACTCTCTTTGTTTTGCTTTGTCAAAAGTTATTTTTAAAACTGATATGAAAAGTCTTCACTATTTTTCATTCTAAGATTCAAAGATTTCACCCTTGTATTTGAAAGTTGCGTTGGCAGCAAAAATTAATACATCCGTTTAAAAGAGTTTTTTACCAGATGGATTTGGGGTTTTAATGCTATTGCGAAAAATAAAAAACATATGTAAGAATGGGTATATCTTGTAATGATTCGAATTAATAAGACAAGTCAGTGTGGCTTGGGGGTCCTTATCGTTTTCATCTCGGCGTTATGTGAATCTAGATAAACGAGCTTCGTTGGCGCAGAGATCTTCATTCGCCAAACGTGTATTGCGAGAACCGAATCCAACGCGCCCACATTTAGCTTCACGTTGTGTCATCCTTCGCCAAAGTGTGGTAGAACATATATATATCTTCCTCGATATCATAAATATATACATTATTTATATGTGCCATTTTTTTTTCTTTTCTTCCACAGAACTTCTACTGGATTAAACTTCACTTTTCACGGGGAAGGTGTTTTTTTTGGACGCAGAGATTGTATTTATTCTATCCCATCATGGGATTGATAAGAGTTTAGATGTGATAAAACTGGAGTAACAAAACTATTAATGAGAGAAAAGGTATTGAACTCTTGTAGTGATAAAGGAGAAATAATTGAGTGAAAATTCCGCTTACTTCTAGGATGGAAGGTCTTGTGAAAGGTAAGAAAATTTACACTTCATAATTTTTATCTTTTCTCATCAAATATATCATACATCTTCGATATTTGACATATCTGATATATATATATATATATATATATATATATATATATAAACATATTTCAAGATAATGGAATTTGTTTTAGAATAAGACATTAATAGTGAGAAGAAAGAATTAATCATTATTTTGGACAAACACCAAAGTAGTCGGAAACAAAAGGAAAATGAACTAATCGCTTCTCAACACGGTGTCTGTTGCGAATAGAAATAAATCTGATAACAATAAGTGGAGATAGCGTCGCTGTCAACGACTAGGAACCCATTGGCGAGGTCGTACAGATTGCACAAAAGAGCTAACTCTCTCACCTAATGCAAAACAGATACATGTAGCGAAATAAACAACGACCATCAGCATGACAACCATTATCTATACCACCCATCTTCTTTCCTTGCGCCTCATGGTATATTACATCTCTCTCTCTCTCTCTCTTTCTCTCTCTCCGCGTTTCATAGGGATAGTTTATGGTTTTGTACCGTATTTTTCAATTTCTAAGCACTTCGCTGCTGTTTAATTTCACGATGAATTAGGACCTAGTGCAAATCTACGTCTCCACTAGTAATCTACACAAATCCCATAAAAACTGGCACCACCCTCTCTATTTGACGTAACGTTTAATGAAGAACGAAGTTTAATGTTCCTGTTAAAACTATAGTAATGCTTTCTTTCATTTTTCTTCAGTTTGTATTATTCTTAAGAAAAGTGTATGAGGTATTTGATTTAGCTTTGGTACATTGCGCCCAATGAGATGATCTTTTACTGTGTTAGCACTACCTTCAGTTGCCATTGTCACTGCAACAGGTACCTTTTGATTATTACATATGAATAAAATGAATACTAGTAATGAATTAGCTTTATATGCAAGAAGGATTTGTCTGCAAAGCAATAAGAGAAGAACTTTATCAAGTTTGGGACAAACTGTAAAATGATATTTTGTACTCGGACGAACAATCCAATTCGATAGTTACCCATGTACAATTACAGATTCTTCATCAACAGCTATATGGTTAAACCCTATAATTTTATGATTCATTGTTTTGCTAGCACTTTCAAGTACTCTCAAGTTGCTACATGCATGATCTGCCAAGAGCTCTGGCATGAATCTGACATAGAGTGTGAAAACTGTCTCTTGCCACTCCGACTAAAAAGTGTTAATTTCGAAGTCGCATTGGGTGCAAAAAAATTATTGTAGTCGCAAAATAATGACTGAAACTGGAAGACGAAAATGATAAGTCCACAGCAACAGATCTTGATGACAGGTCCGCAATGTGGGAGATCGACCCAGTCTTGATAGTGGTTCTGGACCCAATCAAACGCACGAGCCAGAAACCAAGTTGGCAGATTATGGTAGCTTGAGGGTAACTCTTGAAAATTCGCCGTATCATTAGTAGTGGGTTAACCTTTGATCTGTAGGAGTCGGTAATTGTCTTTACTTGTTCCTTAATATGCTGGTCTGTCTTCCCTTTTCTTTGGATTCAATGTATACAACCGAGAGTGTATCATAGTGACGCTTGTTTTTAATCCCTTTCTTACCAAATTGTGACAAATGTGTCTAAAAAAACAAACAAACAAAAAACAACAACAACAAACAAACCAAAAAAAGAAAAAACAACCCAAGAACTGTCGAACAGGAGAAGACAAGGATATAAAATGGAAGTCTTATGGATGAATCTCTCAGAAACAAGTTTTGTTAATAATGTTCACCTCATTTAGCAGCAGGATTGGTTTGAGATTTGTTACTATGTTGAACCATCCTCAGAGCAATCCTTTCCCTCTATGATACATATTTCCAATTAACTTCTTCATTTTTTAATGGTGCTCTCACTTTCATTTCAATGCTGGGGTTAGGTTGATTACATGTTGAAGGCAGCAAACTTGACGAGTTTTGTTCTCACTTATCGTATAGAAATCTTTATTGGCAATGAATTTTATCTCGAGTGTTTTACGTTACGGGATCTTGGTTGCGCATGTAACACTCTGCTTTGCAAAGGTCGCCAACGGTGGCAAATTTTGTGAAATGAGCTCCTGGTGCTTCCCTGATATGAAATGCTTTGTTGGGAGGACGGGAAATCAAAATCAGTTGTGCTCTTTAAAATACATCGACAGTTAAACACAATATTAGTACTGGTTTTAACAGAGATTGAAACGTCTTTTACGCTTTTGGTTTGTTATTTTTGACATGGAAACTGATTGTTATACAAATGACATTTTTCTGGAAGTTTTAGCCTACTCTCTTCAACCATAAAAATTCCATAAATTATCGCTTTTGCCCTTTAGAAGCCTTATCATTTTTCAACCGAGCAGATTTTTTTCTAATCGAGTATAGATACAAAAAATATACTAAAATGGACTTATCTTTTGATAAGGATTTGTGTGTCAAATACCGGTATGGCAGGGTTCATTTCAGAATTAGTTCTGTTCTATATCAACTTGGAAAATATGGCGAACAGATGCTAAATTAATTTCTCGCTGTAGAGATATGACAAGTTGTGTTACATATGTTATATATAAATTGTGACAATCTGGTTGTTCGTGTCGTTGGTCATTTTGGTGCTTTGTATAATTTTTTTTGGGGGGTATTTGACCTTGTATCCACGTCGTGAATCCGACACTTCTAGGAATCGGGTGTTGTGTGTATGTATATATATATATATATATATATATATATATATATATATATATATATACGTTAAGTTAGGCAGTGAAGTGTAGTCCGACACGTTAATGAGATCGAGAGAACAATGAAGTCCATCTTTGAAATAAGAAATAATGATGTAAAATAGTTAAGAAATTGTTATACTTCCTTGCACGCGCATGACCATCTTGAACCTCTTGCCTACAAAACATGATTGTACTGTTGTTATTAAGGTCTGTCTATACTCATTCAACCCCAGCCAAACCGTTCCTTTCAAGAAGCTTAGAAAACAGAGTACCATTTTATCCTGTAATGGAGGTTTGATGTATGCGTTTCTGATAGCTACAAATTCGACATGTACAGTAGACATGCGCAAACAATCAAACATGAGTAGAGTACATATACATGATTTGTTTTTCAATTACACGTTAAATTATTAACCCAAGAAGTCTGGAAAATTAAGTAGACGTATTATAATATAACCCCTGTAAGAAATTAAAAAGAGTTGTATCACCCTTTGTGCTATTTGCTTGAAATGTGCTCACGTGTAACAAACAGCCAGGTTTTTGTTATCTTGCATAGGTATGTTACAGCTTTTATGTGCAGACGTTGATTACAAACAAGTAATTTACAAAGACATGTTCATAGCCATACATAAATGACTACAATCGACCTCCATAGTTGCAATGTACATTCATTTCGCATTGCGTCACTTTTGGGTTTAGACAGCACCATCCATGACAGCTTTCTTTCTCTCACTGCCTGACATTTAGTGAGAGCATCGCTTATAATCATACCTTGAACACAAAGAGTAATCAGGTTTTGCACGTGTAAAACAGATATTTTATGCCATTCATGCCAAAAAATTCGACAGTGCAATTCCGTGTAACTTCACTTTGTTAATCCGGAAAGGCTATTCGAATACCATCATGCAAGGAATACGCCATTCTTTGGATGTCCAAATTGACAGGGGCTAACATTTTCCACCAATCCGCAAATACAATGTACAGATTGAATATACAACGAGTTATAGGTGGATATTACTTAGTACCAGGGGTGTGGGGATGTTAAACAATTATATAACTCCCCTCAAAAGAAGAACGTGAATTGTTCGTAACTTGTTAATGCATATACATGTAATTACACCAAGTAAATAAAAACCAATAAAAAGAGAGATTTGTAGTTCGTTATTCACCAATTTCTTATACATATTCATTATTGATTAACTTCTTTTGCGTCAAGAGTATTACTATATATTGATGTCTGGTTTATTCAACAGGTTTTCCATCAGCCATGTTTTTGTTGGTGTGTTCGATTTGGATTCTGAATAGTTCATATGCAAATAGAACAGGTAAGCCAAAATCACAACTAGGTTGTCATAAAACTTGTTTCCTACAATGAGATGCTGTTGGGGTTTTTTAATCTCAGACGCTGTGTGTATCTTCCCTCTTTCATGTTTTCCTCTTTTTCTTTAAAAAATGTTTATTATACAAAGGCACGGATATATCACAAAACAAAAATTATGTTCAACACATTTTATTGGTAAATTCCGGGCAACATGAATAATATAGCGGTGTCGTTTGATATGTTTAATGCCATATACATGTATCCCAGAAACGAGTATTTCAGCAATGATGTTTATTAGAAAGGGGATTAAGATTAGATGATACTGCGAATTCCGACTGTACGTCCAAACTCAGCAATGGTGGATGAACATAGCGCGGAGATCACCACGCGCCCCACGTTCCTATAGCCTTCAAAGCGATTTTATCTTTCGCTCCGAATTGAATCCATGTCTCGACACGGCAGAGTATTCGGCCCTGATTGATCCAGACACCATGACATTTGGACATGGCAAAGTGATGTACAGGGCAAAGAGGCTTGCCTCTTTTCTCTCAGCAAAAATCTTAGAATCTAGAAAGCCAAAACTTCTCATTATAATACTTTAAGTGTTCAACATCTGTTTGCTTCGAGACTTTATCCATCGGGAAGCATACAAAAGTGACAGCGAGAGATAAAGACAAATTTATAGAATATCGAATGATTTAGCGTACGATTTCCCTTTAGCTCATGGCTCCTCCAAATTTTTAACCACTCACCTGCAAAACTTAGTAAATAAATAAATGAAAACAAAAACATATCAAAAATGCCAAATCTTCAACCCTTATCTGCGTAGTTTGGGTGAAATTTTTTACCCTCCTGTAAAAACAAATACTCAGTATCTCTTGAGTCACAAAATTTATCTATGGGAATAACAAAATATATAAACATTATCATGAATTTGCGTGGGTGATATAATTTTCATTAATTTACATTTATTTACGAAAATAAGGGTCAGTAGTTTCTTTCATCTGGGATCGTCGGACGCGAGATAAAATTTACCTAGGCGATCATCACACGTGCCGTTTATCGTTCAAATGTCGGGTTAGATCAATTCATAAATACCGTGAGATATGCGGTATCCTAAAGAAAATAAATACTTCCTTGTATTTCTCATGTTTAAAAAATATGCTGTAGGTATAAGTTTACATTCATTCACCTTAATCTTTTGTCTTGCGGAGTGTTTGCTTTTGTTATTGTGATGAGGTCATCGTGTTTGGATTGTATAGGAATACTACTATCTCCAATCAACAAACAATCACATTGTCTTTGCCCTGAATGTACGGTAGCTCTATAGGACATTCAACCATATCTAAAATTGTGTGTTGATAAAGTCCAAAGGCTGAAGGCTTTAGGTGCATCTCTTACTACATGAGCTTTCTCATAATGCAATTTTTTAATTGACCGGGTGGTCTGCCATCCGGTACACCTTGGCAGCACTTTCACGCATCTTTAAATAGACTTTTGACAAAGCTAAACATACATGTATTACTATATCGTGTTGTATAATTGTAGATGCACCAAATTCTTTGACCTACAACCACCAACATCTTTTGGGGAACAAAATAGACCATGCGTGTACCAACTTTACTTTTGGTTCCATGGAATTCTACAGTCCAAATTACCCAGGGAAATACCCGAACAACCTAGAGTGTGTCAGAGCCATTGAAGGTGAGAATACTGCAAAGGACATGTCTTACTCGGCATGACTATCGATGTGGAGATATCATTTTCAAGCTTGGAAACTTGTGTATTTCCAAACTTTGGACTTTTTAGAGCATACAATATCGACTTAAAAAGTTTAACATTTTCTTGAACAAGTCTTGGGTAGCTCAGTCTGTTGTAGTTTTTTTTCTTGTGTCTAACGTCAAAAACTGTAGTCATGGAAAAGACATTTTGAACACATGCGCTCTGGTGAAAAAAGTCGGCGATCACGAATACCAAACGCATTGTTCAGTCGTGTGGCTTACAAATAATTCATCGTTATAGTAGAAATAACAAACCAAAATGTGCTATTTAATATGCTAGTTATTTCCCAAAGCAAATTCCCCATAAGTTTAGATCATTTTTCTAAGACGTACTAATGGCATCGCTTGATTTCTAGTGTTTCATCTTGCGTCCGTCATCTTGTTCCAATTTTGTACCTCTCGTGTAAGAAGAGTTCACCTGTTCGAAAACGATTATTTGGACAAGTGCTAGTAGATGTTTCTACACACTTATCTGTCAGTCCCTGACGATTAACACTAATTTGTTGAGTTATGGGAAGAAGGGGAAAGTTGTTAGATCAAATGATGTATGTAAGCTTGCAAAAGATAGCTATTATGGTTCACGCTATTTTAACAGTAATTCAGTATGTTACATGTATCGAAACAGCAATCCGTCATCTGTCAACAAAATCAAAACCTGGCGTGAAATATAAATCAAAGCATAAACAAAATATATTGAACACTTTCCTTTTTTCTTAGGCTTTATTTTGTCCCCCAAGTAATTTAGTTCAAGAAATGTGATACTGAAACAAAAGCAAGTGATTCTAACTACAGCACTTCGTATCTTAAATAAAAATGAATGGAAGTGTAATTCCAGAGTATGCTCATTCAAAAGTTGAAAGGGAAAAAAATGGGGATTGTTTCAATTCACTTCAGTTGCACTGATGGCGAAGCTTCTTCATTCATTCGTCACTCTTGTGATTTGGGCTCCCCCAAAACTTTTATATCAATCAGTTCTAGGAACATCGAAGATCGGTAAAGAATGTGTTTTGTATATCATCACGGAGTCACAAAGAGATAACTGGTAATCCCATCAAAAGAATTAACGATTATGGTTCTTCCTGGTCTGCCGTTTCTGCAGGAAGCCCCAGGTATCGCCTTACTCTGCCATCTTCCATCAATAAACACTAGATGATGTTGATTTAATTGCAGAGTAAAATGTCATTATCGATGCGATTCACTTCTTAAGTAAACTTTGATCCACAAAGGTGTCAATTGCTGTTCTAAGCGTTTCTTCGTCTGTGATGTTTTGTCGAAATCTTTTATCCAGATGTGAATTAAAAGGTATGCTAGAGTATGCACAAACATTATTTATCTTTGAACTTTGATTTCCAGAATTTGCTAAGACGCTTCAAACTAATGTCACGTGACGTACTACTTCTTTGTCGCCTGCTTGTGACATGATGAACACTAAATCATCACAATTTTTAGGCTTTATGATATAGATGAAAGAAATTGCATCAAAACAAAAACTTTTCATACAGCTTGGAATAATAATTCAATTTTCCTCCCAAATTTACAATCATAATAAAATCTACTCTTGAAGTCTTGAAGTTTGCCTTATATATTTTCAAACCCTCGTACTTGAAAAACCCATTAAAAGGCTTATAAAGTCATTAGATGCTGCTTAATTCATCTCCCATTTTTTCTGATATTTTGAGGCTTAATTGGCTCAATCGGGGGCTGCCTGTGTCAAATTAAAATAGCGAAGAGGAATACGAAAATGTGTCTCGCCTCCTGGTTTTCTATAAAAATGCCTCCAGTTCGATCTCTTCACTGTGGGAGAAATGTATAAAATGTATCTGTTCATTTGGCGTTCTGTTAGAAAAATAATTACTTTCCAGCAATATTGCACGCAAGGCCCGCCCTCTACAATCCATTCTAACAGGAAAAACTCAATTGCAAAAGTTTGAAACATTTGTATTTGTAGTATATTGAAAACATTTCCTGAAAATAACCATTCAATTATTTTCATGATAAAGTATTTGTAAATTGTTTACCAGTGGATGCCGTGCGTTTTTCCATGATTCCGAGTGGCTTTAAATTGGAGGGATGTAAAATTGCACAATGAACCAGATATCAACAACAAAATGAAAACTCACTTTGACTCATAGTATTTCATTTATTTTTGTATGAACATTCTTTTCCCGTGTCAATACATCGAATTTAAAACAACAGAAAACAAAGAAATCAAACAAACACTTTCTGCAATTGCGGATATAGTTGGACTAAAAATATTCACTGGTCCAAAAATTGACCTCTGAACGCGAGTCCAACATGACAACTGTCACTGTATCGAGACGTTGGCTTTTTGGTTTTTATTTTATTTCACCAGATATATATAAAGGCGTACTTCCGATGTAATCTGGAATAGCTGATCAAATCAAACCAAACTTTTCCGACATAGCACGAACTCGTTTTAGATTTCAAACATAACAAAACCATATGTAATTTCAAACGATTCAATCAGTTTCTTATCTCTTGAACAAATACTTCCTCCTAATTACACTTTTTGACACTGCCATCCATTTAGCAGTTCAAACACAAGTCCACCTGTCGTTAAATAGCTTTTAAGCTCCCTACGAATTCACTTGCTAGATTACCTAACCATTCATCATGGTGTCTTGCGAAAGTTACAGCATCCGATGCTTCGTGAACATGCTGATGTAATTGTTACTTACGTTGCCTTTAGCGACCCATTATTCAGCAAAATAAGATCAATTTCTATATGGTCAAGTATTTTTGAAAATTAAGAAATGTTTTCTACATATACTTGTATAATCTGACCACGGTGTCATAAATTTTGTTAAAACCTGTGCCGACAGCGTGGTCAGTTGTAGCAAATTTGACCTCAGTTTGATCTTTATCAGCTCCATAGTGTTGACCTTGACATTTCAATTACTAGTACTTCGTAACCGGGAGGTCGTGAGCTCGAGCACCGCTCATGCCGCTGCGTCAAACCTAAGACGTGAACATAAAAGTAGTGATTACATTTGGCATCACGGGTCTTTCAGATGATTCCTTAAAATCGGAGGTCCCGTGTCGCGGCAGGCGTTTCATGTTAAAGAACCCTCACTGCTACAGCTCAGAGCACTAAGCATAGGTCTAAATTTGTGGTACTTCACGTACAGCTGGTGACGTCTCAATATGAGTTTAAAATTCTCAAAACAAAGAACCAACCAATGAATTACTAGTAGTTCACTATGGAATCTGTATATTGTATAGTTCAAAGTTATAACCAGTGTTATCGTTGAAAAGACAGACGAGCTGACCAAAACTAACCATTTCCACCACGCCAAGTTAGGAAGTTAATAACTTCCTTCAGGCAATCATATTTTTGGTCAATTTTCCATCTCGGTTGTTGTTTTTAAGGTCAATTTTTTAAATTGTTATCACTTGCCTTCACGACTGATATATCGTTCAAATGATTTTATGCAATTAAGAACAATCTTAAATGCGATCCCTATTTTTCAGACGTTGTCTCTAAATAGATATATTGTTGAGTCTAGTTCGTTTATATTTCGTAAAAACTTACTTCTTCATTGTAGCACAACCAGGATTTGAAATTCAGCTCGACTTCCGTGAAAAATTCGACATGGAATCGAGTGAAAATAAAGAATGCCGCTACGACTACTTGGAGGTTCGAGACGGACCGTTTGGGTATTCTCAACTGTTTGGAAGGTACTGCGGGAAGCGCTTCCCACCCCTTCTGATATCCAAGGGAAGATACTTGTGGCTGAGATTTATCAGCGACAAGGCTGCCAACTACACTGGATTTAAAGGAGTATACAGTTTCATAAAAAAAGAAAGTAAGTTTTTCAGCTGAGGATGAAATTACTCGTTTGTTTTAGAAAGTATACTAGTAATCACTTTAGACGATTTGACTACGTGCATTGTGTATCTTTGTCTCGTTTCCTCGTTGCAGACTACAAGCCAGAGATGGAGAGACTCAGCGTCTGTCGGACACCCATCAGCCATATGCACGGATCTTTGTCGTCTGCTGGTATGTCTACACTTTTGAATGGCAATGTAGATTGCACCTGGGAAATTCAGGCTCCACCAAGAAGCAAGGTAAACTCGACAGTAAATTCTTTATCTTAAAAACATATTGATTTGAAACTTGAAACACGTCCAGTGACAAAATTATGATACGTTGGTATATCTTCTTGTAAAGTACATTTCAGTTTGTCCATTTTAGATTTTCCTGTCGAATTTTAAAGTGGCTTGGCGCGTGCAACTGTCTTCTCCGTGTGATTCCACAAGAATCGAGGTTTACGAGACATCGACAGCCCAGAGTTCTCTCAAGGGCTCCTATTGCATGGGATTTATACCGGACATAGTCATTGACAGCAGCGTGGCATTCATCAGAGTATTTTCCCCTGCTCTGTCAATCAAGCCGGAAATGACGTTTTCATACACCATTCTAAGGGAGGCAAACAGACCAACTTTTATAACAGCTACCTTTGGTAGGAATTCAGTTATACACACAAAAACCTGATTTTTCTCTCTCAATTTATCAATCATACAACAATTAACAGAGTTTCTTGTAATCTTTGTCGTTCATTCAAAATTTTCAGATTCCACGAAAATGAATGATTTGGTGTGTTCTTCATTTGAATTCATGTGTGATAAAAGTTGCCTCAGCAGATCACTGTTGTGTGATGGCATAAAAAATTGTCCATCGGGACAAGACGAGACGAAATGTGAAGGAAAGGAAGAGGGTACGTATTTGGAAACAACATCGACTTTCTACAATTTCTCTGTCATTTTGATCATTAAAAGACTAAAAACTCTAACTTTCAATTCAATCATGTCGGTTTTTAACTGATGGTTTGATTCAAATTTTATCGACGTTCTTACATCTGCTTCTTCATTCAGCATAAGAGTTGTATGTTAGTGCAAAAAGCTCATTATCAAGAGCTTTCAAAAGTAATGGGGTGCAAAAGTTTGTTTTACTAACAGATGTCCCGGTATGCTCTTTTAATGTTTTACTAAGTAATAGTTTTACTAAGTAAAAGTTGTACCGCTGTACACTATTAATGTTTTACTAAGTAATAATTGTACCGCTGTACACTATTAATGTTTTACTAAGTAATAATTGTACCGCTGTACACTATTAATGTTTTACTAAGTAATAATTGTACCGCTGTACACTATTAATGTTTTACTAAGTAATAATTGTACCGCTGTACACTATTAATGTTTTACTAAGTAATAATTGTACCGCTGTACACTATTAATGTTTTACTAAGTAACAGTTGTACCGCTGTACCCTATTAATGTTTTACTAAGTAACAGTTGTACCGCTGTACCCTAATAATGTTTTACTGAGTAACAGTTGTACCGCTGTACACTATTAATGTTTTACTAAGTAACAGTTGTACCGCTGTACCCTATTAATGTTTTACTAAGTGATAGTTGAACTGCTCTACCCCATTAATGATTTACTAAGTAACATATTCCTCACTATACTCTGTTTCTAAATAGTTCTCCAGTTACTACATGTTAGTACCGGTAGTAGTCCATTACGATCGATGGACCTATAATATTTTGCTTAGATGCGGCCATGACAATCAAGTATGTTTATATGCTAGTATTAAAGCAATATACGTCCCACAGAGAATGAAATTTTAAAGGATAGGTATGCTATTTGAATTAATTAGCAGCAATTCTACAGTAAATACAGGTATAATTATCAATTTTAAAATGAGCATGGTCATTGATGAATTATAGCGCTGTTTTGTTTTACTTATAAATGCTCCGGAACAAAGGCACAAACATTTAGGGTTTCCCCCCATTGTCTTGCATGTAAGAATAATTCAGGTTGATAAATATTTACCTACTTACACGCGCGATCTATTCCGGACCCTCGTTCTGTTGATTGGATCTGACACATCATAAACTGAGCGATAGTATACAAAAGCCAGACCGCTGGCAGATGGCGTTGAACGGAAGCTAGGAATGATGTTCACGGGCCCCGCAGACCAATTGCAATTCTATACAATTTTCTTTTAATTTTGTCTTAGGTGTTATGTATATCAGATGGTTTTAGTCTTTGTTTGAATTGTTAAATTGTTTATAAAACATGTGCGCCATGTTGGTTTGTATTGGATAATGAATCTGCGAAAGGAAAAAAAGCATTTGACAGAAGAGCAGTGCATTTGATATTTCATGGAAAATGAAATTTTAACTTTCTATTTGAAAGTAGACTATTATTAGATAATGATTCATGGCATATTCTTTGATATTTAACGCAATGTCCTATTTAGAGTACCTCTGATTTTGCCCTTTTCTTTACCAGATTCTGAAGTGCCTGTGTACGTCATTGTTGCCGGTATCGTAGGGGGTGTTTTAGTCACTGCAATCATCATTATCATATGTGCTTCCTTGTACTGCAAGGAGAACCGGAAGCGGAAGGAACGAGAGCTTGCTAAGCATCAAGAAAAAATCAAAGACAATTCGATAGAAATGTCTAGTAATAGTACAACAACCACACTAGGAAGTAAAAAGGGCGTCCCTCCCGTGGGTTATTTTTCCCTACCGCGATCCCACGGAGGCAAAAATTACAAAGACCATAGAAATAGTTTGACAAACTCGCAGTCCGCCTCTGAAGGTGACTACCCGGATCAGTCTTCAGATCAGGGTACTTATAAAAAGTTCACCGTGATTGATCCGTACATGGATGACGAGACAAGTCCTACTCTGTATAATCAAAGTCCGTGTCTTACAACCATTATAGAGCGGCATGATATGCCCCCGCAGACAGAACTAGACGGTACCTATGGGTGGACGGGATACGGATGGAAACAGCCGCCATCAACGCTCACCGAAAATCTGGCTAAGCTGGCACGCTACAATATGCCTCAGCATGAACAGCAACATCCACAAAAAATGTACAAATATAGCCCAGAAAACAAAATGTACATGGACCCAAAATACGAAATGTATCAAGAACAGAAAATGCTAATGAACAAAGATTATAAAATGAAATATGGTACACCAGCTGATAAAGAATCGTCCTTACAAGATGACCATAACCAGAAACAGTTTCAAATGAAAATTCAAGATCCCGATATAACGCGAGACTTGGAAGTGACGTAATAAAGACCCGAAAGTGATGTAACAAAGGCGTTTCAGGATCATTCATTTCATATTCAAAACAAATGGTTCATTTCATTGTGAATATGTAGAAAAAATGATTGTGTCAGTACTCATTTGTAAATAATTCCCATGTGTAAATATATTTTTCTGATATTTTGCGTTTCATTGGCTTGATGTCTTGTGGGTATGTAAGTAGATTTATACTGAATTTGGAATACAAATATTGAAAGTAGATTTGTTTTTTGGTTTTTTTTCCGGGTTTTTTTCCTCTTCACTTTTTGGTTTGTTGTTTATTTCATAAAAGACATGATTTTCTGTTTAAAAAGAACCACTAGTAGCTTTATCATATATATGGCAATACTAAAAACAAAGTCCAAGATCTACTGATAAAAAGACTAGTACAATAACACATAACAATTAGAAATGCTAGAAGTCCAAAGCCTAAATTCATGTTTGTCACCCCTTGTAACCTACCGCTTGACCCTTGATCGTATAGTAGGAAAAGAATTTTATATTTTGTTGAAAACTATGTAGAGCTTTATTCAATTGACAAATCGATTTTGAACGTAAAATTCGAGTCAATTGAAAGGAAAAAATATCCCAAAAAGGTTTATGAACTCCTAAAACAATTGATAGGGAAAAGAATTGTGAAATATTTTGAGTCAAATTTAGGGTCAGATAGTGGGTGTGAAAGTTGTCTAGGTAACAAATCCAATATATTTGCTGTTAGTCTGGTGTTATGACAGTTAGAAGGCAAAAACCCAACTGTCTAGGTGCAGTATAGTCGTGGTACCTAGGGGGTACAAAACCCACTGTCTACATGACTTCTACATTAATGCTGCGACAGTTATAAAAGGGCGTGGATCCTACTGTCTCGTTGATAACATAAGACGGTGTTCTTATTAGATGTGCACTCTGGAAAACCTTAGGATGACTATAAATTTTCCCGATGGAACTGTATTAAACGAGCATGTACGTACACCATACAGTGTAGGAAAGGTGAATTAAATCGAGGCAATCTGTCGAAATATTAATAAAATCGATCTAAATTATGAGTGAACTTGAACCGTACTCATTTGGTTTTGAATTCTAACTTTATATGGAAAAATAACCACTACGATACCAGACTGTATTTGTCACAGCTATTCTAAATTGTGAAAATCGTAATCAAACTCGTCAACTGTATCGAGACACTGAAGTTTGTTACGTGAATTAATATACATAGCTTAAATGATTCTGTTGAAATACATCGGTATCGTGATACATATCGAATGGAGGCAGCTGTATCTTAATTAAGTACGTAAAGATGATGAAGCCCGTACCGTTCCCGCGCTACCAAATAGTGAGAGGGTGGTCAATGAGACCTATAGGGTTACAATTTTTTATGGAATATCAGAGCGTCTGGAAACTGTATATCGGAATTAATATTTATACAGAAGATAAGTCTGAAAGACAATCGTGCAGGCCTATCTGATGATTGGAACACGTGGCATGTTTACATAATATGAAGAATTCGGACACGTGGCAGAACCTTCTTCCTATCCCTTTTTGGCCTCTAAAAAGCAAACAACCCGGAAAAGCTTACATAAAGGAAACGTTATTTATGTATCAAAATGACTAAAAAGTTTACTTTTTTAAAATGAAAAATAAAAAAAATGACATCGTGTTTTGCAGCCGACAAAGCATGTCGCGTGGTATTTTCCAGCAATCAGTAACTTCTTGCAATCAAAAAACTTATATAATGTACATTTCCTCTCAAAATATAATTTTGGCAAGAGAAGAGGACAAAAACTCGGAATGTAAATTGGAACATCTGTATGCATGCAGGCAGTAATTCAAACTTCCCTCAAGAAACGGGCGCATAATGTTTTAAATTCGATAGAGAAACTTGATTGGGGGGAAAAAAAAGCTGACTGGTTTTATTCTCTCCCAGTAATTCATTTTCCTTGATAATAATAAGCAGTAGATTTGAAATTTTGACACTAACGGCATACTAATTTATCATCAATGTTATATTGACCCTCAGCTTTATATATAACTACTAGTACACTAATCATGGCGATCAGTTGTAAATGAGCAGAAAGCTTAAGTCTAAGTATAAATAAGGACTTCTGAAGAGATTTCCATATCCATTCACCACATGCCTTCAAAAGTGATCGTATATATATACATATCATCTTGGTAAAATTTTAGCTCTGTATCTCAATATTTTACATTCCTGTCTAAAGATTTTGAGAGCTGTGTACTCTTCAGTGATTAGCGCAAATATATCTTACTCAATTTTGAATCGGGAATCAAAATTTGCAAAGGAAAACGATTGCCATGTAAAATTTTACTTTCGTCTAACATGCAAAGAACAGACTCCACTCAGGACCTTAAGCCCCGTTCACATGCGCTGATTTACTCACGGGGTGCATATATTGCATTTATGCAAAAATTGCACCCGTGTGTTAAAGTATATTTGCTAAGCGTTCACATGGTACTTGACAAATTAGGGTCAAATGGCAATGATTCTCGAAGTTTGACAAAGATGGCGGATTATTTTCGATTGAGAAGGAGGATTTTCCCTTACTGTGTAGGTTTCGATGACAAATTTGATTGATCAAGATATGTCTACGACACTGTATGCAATATACTGTTTGCAGAAATACGGTGTATTTTATGAGAAAAGCGATATCGTATTCGGTGATACTGCGTTTGCTCCTCTTTGGAGCCGATCCCTCGTGATCCACAAGTGACGACTCCTCGGGTGTGATGTTATATACGGTGTGTGCGTTCACATGACGAAAAATACACTAGGAGTAAATATACACATATGCAAAAGTAAATTTGCATCTGGTCTGAGTAGGTGCAGATTTACACCCGGGTGTATATTTGCACATATGTATATTTACTTTTGCATATATGCAATTGCGCTCACATGCTCAAATTTACACCCGGGTGCAGAATTTGCATCCCGTGAGTAAATCAGGGCATGTGAACGGGGCTTAAGGTGCTCTGTTCACATGCGCCTTTCTACACACGATATGCATATTTTACATGTATGCAGATTTTGCACCGGGATGTATTTTGGTGCATGTGAACGTGGGGTGGGGGTACACAAAATTTGCACTTTTACAAGTATATTCAATCCTAGTGCATAATTTACATCTAGTAAAGACTGGGTGCAAATGCTGGAGTGTTTTCAGCCAAGTGAACGCAGAGCAATTTACACGCATATGCAGATTATTGAAATTGTCCATAAAACATTGCAAATTTTCTTTGAAATTTCATCATATCCTATATTAAAATCAACAGTGACCTTCTGCTGTGTCAGTAAGTTCAAATATAATTTGAATACCATTGGTACAAGAAATCGTAATACCCATAGCTATATAATAAGGAAATATCATTCTTTGTCTTCAGAATACATCTATATTGCTTGGAAATAGCTAACTTTATTCTGATTTACTCACAGTTTGCTAGTGCATGTGAACGCATCTCAAAAATTACATTTACACGCTAGAATTAAAATTTGCATATTTGTAAAATTTACCCCTATTAGTAAATCAGCACTTATGAACGGGACTTTAAAAAGACGAGCTCACTTTCTATCTAAATCTCACTTTTTTATCGCAAGTCCCTTATATAAAAGTGAGATTGAGATCAAAAGTGAGCTTGTCAGGTCTATCAGATAAAGTAAATTCAGACCTTCAAAATTGTTCGCCACTTTACAATGCTATGTACAGCATGACGAATTTCACCACTAGCCACCGTCATCTAAATCACAATAACAGATGTAATAAAAATATTCTACGGTGTTAGAGTTCAACACTTGCGATTTGAATAAACTTTTTTTGAGGATGCCCCTATTAAACAATACTAGTATATCAGTTACCTAGACAATAGGGTTCGTATCCACTAGCAGCGACAACCCTAGTCAACAAGGCAGTAGCGTTTGTGTCCTCCAAATGTCAAATAACAGAGTGTTAGCCACCTAGACAGCAGAGGCAACACTAATATACTAGTCACCTACACGTGTTCACGCCCACTAGCTGTCACAAAACCATTGTACTTATGATATTATCATCTAGACAACAGGATTTGTCCACTAACAGCAGTAACTAGTCACCTAAACAGTGGGGTTTGTATACTACTATATTAGTCACCTAAACAGTGGGGTTTATATACTACTATATTAGTCACCTAGACAGTGGGGTTTATATACTACTATATTAGTCACCTAAACAGTGGGGTTTATATACTACTATATTAGTCACCTAAACAGTGGGGGTTATATACTACTATATTAGTCACCTAAACAGTGGGGTTTATATACTACTATATTAGTCACCTAAACAGTGGGGTTTATATACTACTATATTAGTCACCTAAACAGTGGGGGTTATATACTACTATATTAGTCACCTAAACAGTGGGGTTTATATACTACTATATTAGTCACCTAAACAGTGGGGTTTATATACTACTATATTAGTCACCTAAACAGTGGGGGTTATATACTACTATATTAGTCACCTAAACAGTGGGGTTTATATACCACAATATTAGTCACCTAAACAGTGGGGTTTATATACTACTATATTAGTCACCTAAACAGTGGGGTTTATATACTACTATATTAGTCACCTAAACAGTGGGGGTTATATACTACTATATTAGTCACCTAAACAGTGGGGTTTATATACTACTATATTAGTCACCTAAACAGTGGGGTTTATATACCACTATATTAGTCACCTAAACAGTGGGGTTTATATACCCCTATATTAGTCACCTAAACAGTGGGGTTTGTATACCCCTATATTAGTCACCTAAACAGTGGGGTTTATATACTACTATATTAGTCACCTAAACAGTGGGGTTTATATACCCCTATATTAGTCACCTAAACAGTGGGGTTTATATACTACTATATTAGTCACCTAAACAGTGGGGGTTATATACTACTATATTAGTCACCTAAACAGTGGGGTTTATATACTACTATATTAGTCACCTAAACAGTGGGGTTTATATACTACTATATTAGTCACCTAAACAGTGGGGTTTATATACTACTATATTAGTCACCTAAACAGTGGGGTTTATATACTACTATATTAGTCACCTAAACAGTGGGGGTTATATACCACTATATTAGTCACCTAAACAGTGGGGTTTATATACTACTATATTAGTCACCTAAACAGTGGGGTTTATATACTACTATATTAGTCACCTAGACAGTGGGGTTTATATACTACTATATTAGTCACCTAAACAGTGGGGTTTATATACCCCTATATTAGTCACCTAAACAGTGGGGTTATAAACCACTATATTAGTCACCTAAACAGTGGGGTTTATATACCACTATATTAGTCACCTAAACAGTGGGGTTTATATACCACTATATTAGTCACCTAAACAGTGGGGTTTATATACTACTATATTAGTCACCTAAACAGTGGGGGTTATATACCACTATATTAGTCACCTAAACAGTGGGGTTTATATACCACTATATTAGTCACCTAAACAGTGGGGTTATAAACCACTATATTAGTCACCTAAACAGTGGGGTTTATATACCCCTATATTAGTCACCTAAACAGTGGGGTTTGTATACCACTATATTAGTCACCTAAACAGTGGGGGTTATATACTACTATATTAGTCACCTAAACAGTGGGGTTTATATACCACTATATTAGTCACCTAAACAGTGGGGGTTATATACCACTATATTAGTCACCTAAACAGTGGGGTTTATATACCACTATATTAGTCACCTAAACAGTGGGGGTTATATACCACTATATTAGTCACCTAAACAGTGGGGTTTATATACCACTATATTAGTCACCTAAACAGTGGGGGTTATATACCACTATATTAGTCACCTAAACAGTGGGGTTTATATACTACTATATTAGTCACCTAAACAGTGGGGTTTGTATACCACTATATTAGTCACCTAAACAGTGGGGGTTATATACCACTATATTAGTCACCTAAACAGTGGGGTTTATATACCACTATATTAGTCACCTAAACAGTGGGGTTTATATACTACTATATTAGTCACCTAAACAGTGGGGTTTATATACCACTATATTAGTCACCTAAACAGTGGGGTTTGTGTACCACTATATTAGTCACCTAAACAGTGGGGTTTATATACTACTATATTAGTCACCTAAACAGTGTGGGTTATATACTACTATATTAGTCACCTAAACAGTGGGGTTTATATACCACTATATTAGTCACCTAAACAGTGGGGTTTATATACTACTATATTAGTCACCTAAACAGTGGGGTTTATATACCACTATATTAGTCACCTAAACAGTGGGGTTTGTGTACCACTATATTAGTCACCTAAACAGTGGGGTTTATATACTACTATATTAGTCACCTAAACAGTGGGGTCTATATACCACTATATTAGTCACCTAAACAGTGTGGGTTATATACTACTATATTAGTCACCTAAACAGTGGGGTTTATATACCACTATATTAGTCACCTAAACAGTGGGGTTATAAACCACTATATTAGTCACCTAGACAGTGGGGTTTATATACTACTATATTAGTCACCTAAACAGTGGGGTTATAAACCACTATATTAGTCACCTAGACAGTGGGGTTTATATACCACTATATTAGTCACCTAAACAGTGGGGTTTATATACCACTATATTAGTCACCTAAACAGTGGGGTTATAAACCACTATATTAGTCACCTAGACAGTGGGGTTTATATACTACTATATTAGTCACCTATACAGTGGGGTTTATATACTACTATATTAGTCACCTAAACAGTGGGGGTTATATACTACTATATTAGTCACCTAAACAGTGGGGTTATATACCACTATATTAGTCACCTACTTTCTTTATCTACAACTTCTATCATGGAAATTGAAACCGATCAAATTTTACGCTAAAATGTCCCCCAGTCGATGATTAGTTTTGATATGGTTAGATAATTCAAATTTTTTGGCACTTGACATGGTCAACATGCAAAATATGATATCTCCATATTCGTTCTATGGTGACTAGAATTACCCACATTGTTTTGACTTGACAATTTATATCTCTTCTTTGAATTCCATTCCTTGATGCCTCAATACAAAACAGGAGAACAAGCAACTGTAAGTTTTACGCTGAATTCATGCTAGTACTTTTGAGGCGTGTTGATCGTTGTGTGTCTGTTACAAACAGCGTCCTAGAGGTGAAACAAGGCATTATCATCATCAACATTACGTTTAGACCACATCAAAACACAATTTTTAGTACATCAGATTATGCAAATCACACAAAAATTCATACATCTGTTGTCTGGTATTTTAACCATTCCGTGTTTCCTGATCTTTCTTAAAAAAGGAAAACGTAAAACCCTTTAATTTAAACAACAAAATTTGTTTTCTATTGGAAATGTGCAACATGATGCCTCGTTACAGAAGAGAATGTCTTTGAACAAAAATTAAGGTTTGCTTTTCTTGACACTGATTGCATGCTATTGAAAAATAAACAAACTTCGGTAAAAGATACACAAAATTGGGTCTTCAGGGAGATCTGCTTTTAATTGTTATCTCCGTAAAAAAGAAGCACGTGTCATTATTTGTAAATTACATAACACGGAAATGCTGATGTCAGGGAGCTCCCAAACATCAGCACTCGCAGCGTACAACGGAAGGATTATCACATCTGAATTCTATTTTGACAATGCATGGATTAGTTAATCCGCCCAGAGTCGGATCCGTCAATATGTCCCTATCCTTCCTGAAATTCTGACACGATTGATGAAAACAATTTTAGGAATAATCTTTTTTTAACAGTCAGGTTACTGCACTTCTGCGCGTGCACCTGAACAGCTTGGCTCATATCGAAGAGGAATTTCTTTCATAAAGTAATCAGCATTTAGCCTCCTATTGAGACATTATATTGTCGTTTGAATTCAACAAAAGCCTGGAACAGGCATAAACTTATTTCATTATGCACGTACATATATACTGCCAGATATTATCTCTACTGATTTTCTCCGGCTGATTAATTGGCCATCCTCTGGCAAACAAAGATTTAAAGGATTTAGTATGGACCCGAGTCCAGAGACACGTGGTGGTTATCACAGGGAGAGAGTACCAGCTCGCATTTCAAACTCATATTTTGTAAACAGAGATGAATGCAGACGTCCAACGTAACAACAGGCCTGGGGTTAATTACATAGCAATGTACTGCATTACATAACTATTACTTAGAAAATCTTATATTACCAGTACCCCAATTTTGAAATGTAATGCATTACATTACACATTACTTGACAGTGCATTTCATTAGGCCTACAATACAAATTGCATAATTTTTAAATTTCCTTAGTAGATGTACATAGGCAATTTAAATTGGTTAACTACTCAATGTTTTATTCAAGAATAAAAACTTCATTCAGATAGAAAGATCAATTTCTGAAAACATTTCACAACAGTTTACTTTGAAACCTTGCAAATAGCCCTAGGGAAACATTCATTAAATATTTGAAGTGTTGACTTACTATAGCTTGGGTGTTAGAACTTAGATGTTGTTCATCAAATATTGTTTTAAATTCTTAAAGACAATATATACATGAAGTTAATCTTCATAAGGTCTAAAAGTCAATCACTAATATAATGAATTAATCTAAAACTCCAAGATATTATCAAATATTTGAAGTAATGTAAATGTAATGGGATAAAGTACCATTTCCAGTTGTAAAGCACAAATGACTATCCTAGCTCAAGGTCATAGGCCAAGTTCGTAGTAAGTAATCGGAATTGTCGATGTTCTTGACACAATATATCTTTTGATAGCAGATGAAGATTTCTGGGTCAAAGGTCAGCATAAGATGCCTATTGATTTTTTGGTCGAGGCTCATGTTTACTACGTACTTACATGTACTACAGAGATAGAAAAGATTGAAATACGTACTTACTCCAGAGATAGAGAAGATTGAATGACGTACTTACTGTAGAGATAGAGAAGATTGAATGACATACGTAGTGTAGAGATAGAGAAGATTGAAAGACGTACTTACTGTAGAGGTAGAGAAGATTGAAGTACGTACTTACTGCAGAGATAGAGAAGATTGAAGGACGTACTTACTGCAGAGATAGAGAAGATTGAATGACGTACTTACTGTAGAGATAGAGAAGATTGAATGACATACGTAGTGTAGAGATAGAGAAGATTGAATGACGTACTTACTGTAGAGATAGAGAAGATTGAATGACATACGTAGTGTAGAGATAGAGAAGATTGAAAGACGTACTTACTGTAGAGGTAGAGAAGATTGAAGTACGTACTTACTGCAGAGATAGAGAAGATTGAAGGATGTACTTACTGCAGAGATAAAGAAGATTGAAAGACGTATTTACTGTAGAGATAGAGAAGATTGAAAGACGTACTTACTGTAGAGGTCGAGAAGATTGAAGGACGTACTTACTGTAGAGATAGAGAAGATTGAAGGACGTACTTACTGTAGAGATAGAAAAGATTGAAGGACGTACTTACTGCAGAGATAGAGAAGATTGAAGGATGTACTTACTGCAGAGATAGAGAAGATTGAAAGATGTACTCACTACAGAGATAGAGAAGATTGAAAGACGTACTTACTGCAGAGATAGAGAAGATTGAAGGACGTACTTACTGCAGAGATAGAGAAGATTGAAAGACGTACTTACTGCAGAGGTAGAGAAGATTGAAGGACGTACTTACTGCAGAGGTAGAGAAGATTGAAGGACGTACTTACTGCAAGGTAGAGAAGATTGAAGGACGTACTTACTGCAGAGGTAGAGAAGATTGAAGGACGTACTTACTGCAGAGATAGAGAAGATTGAAAGACGTACTTACTGCAGAGATAGAGAAGATTGAAGGACGTACTTACTGCAGAGATAGAGAAGATTGAAAGACGTACTTACTGCAGAGATAGAGAAGATTGAAGGACGTACTTACTGCAGAGATAGAGAAGATTGAAAGACGTACTTACTGCAGAGATAGAGAAGATTGAGGGACGTACTTACTGCAGAGATAGAGAAGATTGAAGGACGTACTTATTGCAGAGATAGAGAAGATTGAAGGACGTACTTACTGTAGAGATAGAGAAAATTGAAAGACGTACTTACTGCAGAGATAGAGAAGATTGAAGGAAGTACTTACTGCAGAGATAGAGAAGATTGAAAAACGTACTTACTGCAGAGATAGAGAAGATTGAAGGACGTACTTACTGCAGAGATAGAGAAGATTGAAAGACGTACTTACTGCAGAGATAGAGAAGATTGAAGGACGTACTTACTGCAGAGGTAGAGAAGATTGAAGGACGTACTTACTGCAAGGTAGAGAAGATTGAAGGACGTACTTACTGCAGAGGTAGAGAAGATTGAAGGACGTACTTACTGCAGAGGTAGAGAAGATTGAAGGACGTACTTACTGCAGAGATAGAGAAGATTGAAAGACGTACTTACTGGAGAGGTAGAGAAGATTGAAAGACGTACTTACTGCAGAGATAAAGAAGATTGAAGGACGTACTTACTGCAGAGATAGAGAAAATTGAAGGACGTACTTACTGCAGAGGTAGAGAAGATTGAAGGACGTACTTACTGAAGAGATAGAGAAGATTAAAAAATGTACTTACTGTAGAGATAGAGAAGATTGAAAGACGTACTTACTGCAGAGATAGAAAAGATTGAAAGACGTACTTACTGCAGAGATAGAGAAGATTGAAAGACGTACTTACTGGAGAGGTAGAGAAGATTGAATGACGTACTTACTGCAGAGATAGAGAAGTTTGTAAGAGAGAGGTTTCTGTTGATTTCCGGGTCATAAATCGCAGGTAAAATGTAGCAATGTTGTGGGTCCCACATCTAATGTTATGGGTATGTGAAAACAATGGAAACATGATTTGTATAATAGGCGAAACAATGTAAATAACTTAGACATTTATTCCTTATATACATGTATTCATATTTCTATAAAAATGAATTCGTTTTACTTATGAATATATTAGTTCTATATCAGTTTTTTCCCTTTGGGTAGATGGGAAGGGGAATTTACACGCTATCAGGTACCCGTGGTTGTGAGAAGACGTGAGTTCCCTGTAGTTAGTGAGTCAAAATGCATGTCTTTATGTGGGGGGATGCTGTGGATCTCATTTAAAGTTATGGGGTTTTTTGATTGATTTTATATTGTTTAACGTTCCTCTCGAGAATTTTTCACTCATATGGAGACGTCACCTTTGCCGGTGAAGGGCTGCAAAATCTTGGCCTAGGCTCGGCGCTTACGGCCTTTGAGCAGGGAGGGATCTTTATCGTGCCACACCTGCTGTGACACGGGGCCTCGGTTTATGCGGTCTCATCCGAAGGACCGTCCCATTTAGTCGCCTCTTACGACAAGCAAGGGTTACTGAGGACCTATACTAACCCGGATCCCCACGGGATGGGGGGATTTTGAAAGTATGATATTGTATTGATATTACAGAGGTTTCAACA
This sequence comes from Ostrea edulis, assembly GCF_947568905.1. Taxonomy (NCBI): domain Eukaryota; kingdom Metazoa; phylum Mollusca; class Bivalvia; order Ostreida; family Ostreidae; genus Ostrea; species Ostrea edulis. The sequence continues at coordinate 49,469,528 of NC_079164.1, forward strand.
GTCTCGTTTCCAGTAAACATTTCGCAAATTATGAATTCTATATGGTCGTTAAAACGATCTAATTTACAAATACAACCTCCCATTAGGTCGATTACTGTCTGAAGTGTTTTATACCAATTGTTAGGCCGTTCTCTATATACTAATTTTTACTACGGGTTACTCCGTTTGCCTGATCAAGATATAGGGCTCACAGCAGGTGTGACCGGTCAACAGGGGCTGCTTACTCCTCCTAGGCACTTGATCCCACCTCTGATGTGTCCAGGGGTTCGCGTTGGCCCTACTCTTGTAATATTTATTGGGATTTATTAGATGGATCACTGATCGTTATCTTCACTTTTTCATCGATATGCGTGTACATGTACTTATTGACTTGTTTGTTTGATTTTCTGATATCGAAATACGAATTACTGGACTGATATATAGGTATTCTCCCGCTTAAAAAATTCTTGTCTGATACAAATATTGATTGTTTGGGATATCAGCAGTAATTCTTTATATCAAAAATTTCATTTTTGAGATACATGTGTACATGCCACAGACATTTTTTCATTAATTGAATAGTTGTTACCACAATTATCTCTCAAAATTGTAAAAATTACGAATTACGACTACAATAAGAGGAGCGGAAAATATATCGCTTGAATCACAAAACCCCGATTTTTACCATCTTAAAAGATCGATCCACGTTTTATTAAATTTTTAACTTTATACTATCCATGACGTTCGCAACCACATTATACATAAAGCAATCTTGAGATATATCCATGTATTTATCCATGCATCAACATTCTGTTTGTTGTATGTATCCTTGTTATCTATAAGTAAATTATTTTATTTCCTGATATTGAAATACGAATGTTGAAATATTGTGGATTACGAATTTGTGTAATTATATATGGTGTCAAATTTCTCCCCCCAAACCCCTTTTGATTCCTCTAAAGTAAACTAGCTTCGGAGTAGATTTGCCTCCCGCTGCCCCTAAGGCTTCGCCGTGAACCCACTTGCGACTACAAAACGGACCCTGGATCCCTAAGTAAATCTTTTTCCTTTTACTATGCAACTATAGTTAGAAAAAAATGCTACACTGCACATCATTAGCCCTGCCCGTGCAAATCGGTATCAGCATTGTACAGAAAGTAATTGTTATATAAGTTACCGGCGATGCATGCACTGCTTTATAAGTGTTATAATATGCAACATATCTTGATATCTGCATGCAAGAGTTGTTTTAACTGAAGCACAGCAAAATTATATCAAAATGTATCGCGTGACGTTCCGCAGCGCTTGTTGTGTTCTTTTTAAATTGACCGTAATAATCCATGGTTGTCATTGTCTTCAATACATAGGAACTATGTATATCTGCAACATCAGCAATTATTTTTTTCCCATTGTCATCTGAACACATGCCATTTAGCTTTAATTTGCTAAAGAAAGTTTTATTTCATCAAAAAATTTTATGACGAAGGGACGAGACTTTGCAAAACTCTGGTGAGAATGCTGAATGGGTAACCCTGGCTGAAACCTTAGATCATCTGCTTGGTGCCATAGAAGCTACTATCTTAACAGCCTCGTGCATGGAAGGCATTAGCTGCAATAATGTAGCCCTCTCTGATTTTTTTTTTTTTTTTTTTTTTTTTTTTTTTTTTTTTTTTTTTAGGGAGAGGGCTACAACTCCTTAGGATCTCCGTAATGGTGCAAATGCGGGAGTGATTCACTCCCGCAACATTTGCGCTCATTCTAAACATTTCCTGACTTTCTTTACGTAAATAAAATGATATTCTATGTTTCTTAGTCAATATATAAATTTACAACCTGCTACTTTAGATTTGTGAGGCTCTATCCTACCGTTTTCAACAATTTCGATAAATTCCAATTTCTCGATTCATATTTGTGCGCCATGTTTGATGTACTGAAGTTTCAACTTCCGGTTGTCAAGTCATTTGCATATGCCATATAAGGTAGTATTTACATCAATGGACAAGTATGGAGGCGAAAGCTATTTCGTCGGTATTGAAAAGGTTTGAATTTAATATCAAGTTAAAAACCGAACAGCAGAGTGTAAATTCTTTCTGCAACAATATGATTTTCCTTTCTTTGTCGAAGTGGCTCGAGTAACTACATTTTCGCGCTGATTGTCAATGTTTAGGCTTTTCACTAGATCCACCTACGAGATCTCGCGATAACAAGCATGGCGGAGCAGACGAAGAATTTTGCATGCTGTACATTATATTTAATCAAAAACACCTTTGTTAGACATGCCCGAGCACAAAGTTGGTACTCCTTTTGGTGTAAACAACATTTGGGACTAATACACAGAGTTTATTATCGGTTATTCATAAAATTATTTTGCACCATTACGGAGATCCTATGGAATTGTAGCCCTATCCCGAAAACGTCAGAATAAAAAAAAAATGGATAGGGCTACGTTATTGCAGCTAGGAAGGCATGTAAACTGAGTTTCTGGCACAACTAGTTAATAAATTCATTATCATCAGACAGTTAGTGACAAACTTCGAGTAAAATTGGAGGAATCTTAAAATAATGTTAAATTGTTTTCTCAAAATTCCACAAGCGGCAAACAAGCAGGGCCGTTGTCTAATTTTCCTCTTTCCGGGGTGTCGATTCTCTCCCAATCTTTTTTAACAAGTTCAAACATTAACAGTCACATGGAAGAAAGTCTTGCATTAAAACCAATTCACTTTTTTCACCAAGAACATGGATTCCCGGGTCGCGCATGTGCGCCCAAGCATTTCTGGAAGCGAGTAAACCCTTTACCACCGTTTCTCCGACGTAGCGCACGCGCAGGATCGCCATTTTCAGAAACTTCTCTCTTATCTGCACGGGACTCCTAGCTGTGAAGGATGTAATGCTATGGCTATGTTTATTATAATCGATGTGCCGTTTTTCATTTACGCGTAATTATATTTAATGTGTTTTACACCAGTTAAATAAGGAGTGTTTGGAAAAGAGAGAAGTTAGTAGCTGGATACAAAATTAAAGTCTTAAGTGCGAGAATTCTGGTTTTCTTCAGAATGTAATCTAAACCTGCAAACATTTCACTACAATTATCCCACTGTTGCAACTCTAGCAGGGATTTGTGGTCAAATTTGCTATTAAGTAACAACGATCGTTCCTAAGCCGCGCTTTCTGCTGTTGTCATCTGGTACTTATATTGCTTTTGTTGTTAGTAAATCAATTTTGATTTATAATTCTTCTTGTGAAAACTCACCTTCTTGAATCTTAATGGAATAAGCTGTTTAACGAAATGTGTTGTAAAGCAGAATATCCTTAGTGATGACAAATAATTGACCTTAAACTTTGACCTCAAAATGTAAGCATGTCCTCTGAACACTGCATACAGCGATGAAGTAAGGTTGCCACAAAGTCTTTCAAAAGTTATGTCTTCCAAGATTAAATGATCAGAGACAGGCCATAAAGGTACACTCGCAATGTTCGATCTATGGGGTGTCTACACACAGAGTAGTATGGTGATTTAAGCGGGTAAGACATAGCTCTGAGTCTTTCAACAACCCCGCCCCCAAACTCTCCAACTAAATAGATGTACCACACATACGTGCATCTACTTGGGATAAATTCAAACGCATTTAGAAATTTTGAAAATATTCCACGTCCAAATGGTCCAGATTATAACCAATATCATTATCAACATTCTAGCAACGTCTTCGCGGCATGGTCTCATCATGTACATGACATAAGGAATTTGAGCCCTTTTCATAGTTTAATGCTTATTTTAAGAATTGTGGTAACAATTTAGTCAAAACATTTCTGCCACTTCAGATATGCATTCTTTCAATATTGCTCCAATCATTCATAATATGGAGAGTATGAATAATCTGGAAAATTCCTATTAATTGTTCATAAATCTTGATAGATGTTTAACAAAGATCACATTAAAGGAAAGCATTCACATTCCAATGTCCACATGTCTATGTTCACGTTTTGAGGTAGGGCGGTGCTTTAAATTAAAAAGATTTGATCTCTTAAGCTCAATAAGTGGAAACGTTCGATTTCACCATGATAGATCCCTGTAAAAATATTTCACGCCCGCTTGCCTCTACTCCAGGGAATATCAGAAGTACAATCTAATAGATAGTCTTCTACATACTTCTCACCTTTAAAAAAAAAAGAATTCAAATGGAAAACAAATTTCTTAAATATACTCATGCTGTAAAAGATACGCCTGTCAAATAAAGTAGTTATCAATTGAAAAATTATCCTCCAAATAAACAACTCTTTTTAAGAATAGTAATAATAATGGCTCTTGCAGCGTTCTTTTTGCATTTTTTCTAATATCGAAGAGTATTCATGAAAAGTGAAGATAACGAACAATGATCAATCTCATAAATCCCATAAACACTACAAAATAGATAGTTGGGCAAACACGGACCCCTGGACACACCAGAGGTGGGATCAGGTGCCTAGGAGGAGTAAGCATCCCCTGTCGACCGGTCACACCCGCCGTGAGCCCTATATCTTAATCAGGTAGACGGAGTTATCCGTAGTCAAAATCAGTGTGCCACGAACGGTCTAACAATCGGTATGAAACACGTCAGACAGTATTTGATCCATTGATAGGTTGTAATGGCAAACTAGATCGTTATAACGACCATATAATTTGTGAAATGCTGACTTTAAACGAGACTGTTGAAACCCCTGTATCATCAACTTGTTTGTCAGTAGCTTGCCTCGATTTAAAATCTGACCATACGTAGAACAAGCTCTTGCGTATCGAATCAGTTGAGAGATATAAACACCATATGCAGGTGATAATGGAATATTGTTATATAAATATGGGAAGTTGACGATGGAGAAGCTGAAATCATCCCGTTTGTCATCAAGTTGAGTTATTAGTTTGCCGTTAATATCTACTTTCATTAAAATATCTAAGTATGAAGCAAAAGTTTACGATTCTGTGGTGTCTTTTATTTCGAGCTCACAGGGATATATCGACTGTTAGTTCTAAGAAGACTTTTAAATAAAATATCAAATTGGAGAAAGATTTCACTCTGAAAACTTGCAAAGCACAATTATTACTTTTAAAAATACACTCAACGCCAACATCATGGTGAACAATGTATACCAAGTTTATTAAATCTTGCCTTATAAGTATTCATGAAAGTATGACCTTGACATTTGACCTTGAGAATAAGACGCATCATCCCCTCACCATGGGGAACATGTGTACCAAATTTCATTATCATCGCCTTATTGGTACTTTATCCTTCCCACAAGTTACTGATGGATGAACAGATAAACACACACAGGAACACTGCACCATACCATTATTCATTCCGTTATGATAATAGAATATGTGTAATAAGTAATATCATAGCCTTGTTAGTATTTTGTGTCTATGAAAATATTTATGCAAGTTTGACCTTGACCTTTTCTTGACCCTTTTCCTTGATAAACTATAGACTCAATGGAAACATGTGCTTATAAATGCATATTTAATGATCCTAGCCTTAGAAGTAGTTTTTATAGGACCCACAAGGTGCTGACACGGACGAACTGTGCTATACCAAAATACGACCAGTCTATGATTAAATAATGTTAATTCCCTACGAAATTTTACCAAAATCTTAGGAAATTTTTAAAATTCTGTAATACTCTTAAGAGATTTTGTTGAAATTTTATTTCTCCTATGAGAAATCTATATTCGTTTCGGATGTGATTTTTAAAAAACCTGTACAATTTTTAAAATTTCCATAGCACATTTGCGGGATAAAATATAGCATTTGTGATTTGACAGATATATTCGAGAACATTTGTTCATAGCAACATGGTCAAATATGAAGTAAATGATTTCATCTAACCCAAAATGTAAACTTTTTACGTAGGTGCTCTCAGAGACATCGTATATAACAATTTTCATTTATCTAAATCAGCACAGAGTTAATATATCCCAATATGATGTGGAGTCTAGAACACCTCTCTCTCTCTCTCTCTCTCTGGTGTATTAGATGAGTCCCTGTGCATTATGTCAAACTCACGGTGAACATTCGGATAAGTAGTTTTACAAACTCATTAGTTGAAATGCTTTTTGTATGTTAAATGCGTTTGAATACTTTTTATTTAATTTGTTTTTAATCGGACTAATGTTTTCCACCAATATCAGAATCCTTGCCATTACCATGTGGCACAAAACTATGACATCGAATACACAGGCGGCGGAATGTTCCGCGTAATGATAGGGGCAAATGGTTATCAACAAAAAGCTGAAAATAGGCTACCAGTCAAGTCTGCAAAACACACCCCTCAAAAAGACGCAAGTACTGACACGATACATTAGCTACACTTACCGCCCTGTTAAAAAAACAACTACACGACTTTAATTTTATAGTTTGCGTCTTTATGAAAATGTTCTAAATGACGCGTTTCACTTAGATTCTAAATACATAGTGATTCCATAGAATCACAGAGCCACTTGTTTCTGAAAATAAAGTTATGACGTCTGTATACTAAGAATCAACACGGGTACATGTAGGTACTGAACTTGAAATGACACTGAACGATATTCTCCCGAGAACCACGGCCATTTGCGCTTCCAGTGAATGCGCAATACGAATGTTCTTCTACGATATTTATCTACAAAACCATGTATAGCATGGCTGCTTTCATTACCTCTTATCTCCGAAAACAGCGACAGAACATGGGTCAACAGCTCAATTTTCCGTTTCACGCCACTGAATCAACCTCACGGTTACATATTTTAGAACTGTTGATTTGAAAACAAAAATCACTGTCATTGTATGAATATTGTATTTAAAATGATTAAAATGTTCATCAGATTTGAAAATGTCATGAAAAACATCTTTGTTAATAAAATAAAAAAAATTAAATAAAAGACAATGTATGCTATGTTTTTACCTCTTGCTGAAATAACCCCCGAAACTTCACACTATTGTACAAAGAGTGTACATTACTGTATAAGTCAATCAAAATCAGCACACTTATTCAGCGCGGGTTACAAAGTATTCAGTAAATCGAGGTGGAAAGTCATGCTCTGTCGCTGTTTTCTGGTAAAAGAGGTAACGAATGCAGCAATGCCATACATGAAATGAATGAAGTTTGTTTCTACAACATGACGGATGGTATATACTACAAGCTTGTATAGATGCAAGAAATGCCTGGGTTTCTCTATTAAAAGGTTCATAGGTACTAATAATCAAAGTTATTTGTTTCAAAACTACTAAGGTTTTTGTATAGACATGATTGCGATTTATAATATCGTATGTAAAGCAAACTATTCAACTTCATCTCAGATGAAAGGAGTAGTTCCATATTTAAGTTTTTTTCTTGACTAATTTAAATGTATGCATTGCGCGCGCCTTCTTCACACGTGATCGGAAAGAAAACAACAACGTAAAAGGTGAAGGTAACGAACAGTGATCCATCTCATAACTTCTATAAGCAATACAAAATAGAGAGTTGGGCAAACCCGTACCCCTGGACACACCAGAGGTGTCAGTAAGTTTTGACATTGGGTTCGTCAACTGTAGATATTCAATACGCCGGTTTCGAGATACGTTGGAGTTATTTCCCTTTGAAGAACTTTCGTACAAAGTAAGGCGCGAAACAACTTGTTTACATGCGGGAGTGGAACGAATATTCATCACTGCATAAGTAAATGTACTTAGTATTTTTCTCATACGCTGTTTCATCACCTGAATTCAACTGATACACAAACTAAGTAAGTGATAAGTATTCAGGGAATACATGGAATTCTTATTATACATGTAAGGTGAAGATAATGAACAGTGATCAATCTCATAATTCCTACAAGCAATACAAAATAGATAGTTGGGCAAACACGGACCCCTGGACATGTATCACGTAATTTCGTTGGTCGTAGGTATTATATCCAGGATATTACTTTCAAATATGACATTGTTTTTATGTTTCTACTTTAGTATAAAAAAAAACATCTTTCGGTAGTACATTGTATTTTGCATTTCCTACATTTACATATTGTATATGTAATAAATGACCTATTTTATTCTTTAAAGGGCGTGATGTTATTATTTAGTACAGGCAGACAGGTATAAATACATTTTATCATCTTCCTCACTGACTGTAGATTCACTCTGTCCCACTTAAGCACTCGAAGTTCTACTAAATGTACCTCCTACACAGGAGAGCTCTTTTCTCAAAACTGGCGTATTCTTTTATTGCAAAAGACTTGTATACATCTTATAGCCTCATGCATAATGATGACAACAAAACTGAAATCATTTCTTACAAAGTCTGAAAGATTTCTAGCAGCTGTAAAAACGATGACGGTAGAGTAGAGATTTAAAAATTACATGTTATAGGCTGTTCTTAGTTCAAATGCTTAACAAATAAATTTTCCTAAGTTACAAAGTTTTTTTAACATTGTTCACACTTAATGAATTTGAACACGGCGGGTTTATTCCAGTAATACCTTTTCACTAATTTATCTATAATCTGGCAATATACAGGACATACTAACAAAAAGCGGTATTCTTCCTCGATTTCATTGACACAAGTTTTACAAAACCTTTTTTCATGTGGTACATTTTTATGTCTGCCAGTTTCTATGGATTAATTATGTAATGATAACCCTATTTTCGAGATACCCTTTTTGTGCATTTTAGGAATAAAGTTTTCTAGGTAACATTGCAAGCAAAAATTTGTAAATAGTGCATTTTGATTCATACTGCATATTGCTATGTAAATTTTTAATAAAACGATCCTTCAATCTTTGTTGTATTATTGGCAAACAGACATGACTATTCAGTTACTCTGATCATGCTACATATAACTAAGCCCCAAACAATCAAGTTGTTCCTTCTTAAAAGTAGCCAAATGTCTTCTTATAATCCACGAAGCAACAATATAAGCGGGGTTTTTTTTTTTTTATTGAAGTGATTGTGTTATAAGACGATGTAGCTGAAAAAATTCCTTCGTTGTACCTTAATTGGATTGAAAACCAAATTGTACATATGAAATAATATCATACGAAGCTGTCCATGAGACGAATCTTCGGTAAACAATTTGCAGAAACAACCAATAAGACTTATTTGGATCAGACGGGACACCTTTTTCAAAACAATCGCGATAACTGCGTCAGACCATTGTGTTGGAAAAGACCCTGGTGAAAAGATTCGGTTAAAAATAATATGCAAATATGGTACAAAATATTCTATGATATACTCATTTAAAATATAGTCCAAACCAAGAGATTTTCCACGTTTTAAATTATCAATAGCTTCCCAAGAAAGTTGAAGGTAACGAATAATGATAAAAAATCCTATAGGCCTAAGCAATGCGAAATGGAGAGTTGGGCAAAAACAGACCTCTGGATATACCAGAGGTGGGATCAGGTGTCTAGGAGGAGTAAGCATGTCCTGTCGACCGGTCACACCCGCCGTGAGCCCTATATCTTGATCAGGTAAACGGAGTTATCCGTCGTCAAAATCATTGTGCCAAGAACAGCCAAACAATCGATATGAAACACGTCAGGCAGCATTTGACCCAATGATAGGTTGTATTGCTATAGGCTATACATGTATTTCTTTCTCGGTAATTTCCACCAGAACCTAACAGACTATTTAGCATGCTTAATCAGGTGTATACACTAAATATATGCACAAGTCCAAGAATTGCTGGAAAAGTTGCACGTGATATGCTAAAAAGACAGTCACGTGGTCAGCATTCGGCTCGTTTTGGAAAGAGCTTGAATATACGGATTGTATTTTGAAACTGTTTTCATTTACGTCTCTGCGACCGTAGTTTTTAGTATGCGTATCTAATAGAGTTTTTTGTTTCATTTCATCCAAAGAATATCGTAGTAATAATATCTTTACTGGAGTATGACAGAAAAATTGGACCATATGTATCCACAATGTATTAACACGGATCAATATAAACAAGAGGTACTGTGAGCAATGCTCACTAAGAATACCCCCCGCTTACCCAAATCTCCCAAAGGGTGTTGGTAATAGGTATAAACTACCTCTTTTCTGAGTGTAAAAAACAAATGACATGACAAACCGAACCATATTGCTACTTCGATGTCCAGTGCGCGTGTCCTTTGACCTTTTGACTCCAAAATCGATAGGGAACATCTTCATCCCATGGGTAGTCCATATGTATGATATGGTGACTGTAGGTGGAAAGGATAACGCTTTAGAGCCCGGAAACCATATTGCTACTTCGATGTCCAGTGCACTTGACCTTTGGACCCCAAAATTGATAGGGAACATCTTCATCCCATGGGTAGTCCATATGTATGATATGGTGACTGTAGGTGGAAAGGATAACGCTTTAGAACCCGGAAACCATATTGCTACTTCGATGTCCAGTGTGCATGACCTTTGACCTTTTGACCCCAAAATCGATAGGGAACATCTTCATCCCATGGGTAGTCCATATATATGATATGGTGACGGTAGGTGGAAAGGATAATGCTTTAGAGCCCGGAAACCATTGCGTCTACAGACGGACAACCCGATTCCAGTATACCCCCCCCCACAACTTGTTGCAGGGGGTATAATGATAAATGATGATTCCATATGTATCCACAATGTATTAACACGGATCAATATAAATGGCCGGATTCCTAATGTATTGTCACCCCAAAAAGACAGTAATTATTCCAGTTCTTACGAAAAAAAAGAACTATTTTATATCCATACCATGGGCCTAGGGGTCGTAATGTGGATGAATTTTAATTCACACCATACGAGAGCGCTTCGGTATTAATTCATAAAATGCACCCTAGTGGTTCTTGAAAATTTCTTTTTCTTAGTTCCTATGTAAAACTTTTAAAAGCCCTACTGGGCCCCACCCTGACCCCAGGTATCTACACCCAATGAGGATGTCAATACATGTATATGAACCCGATACATTATGCCCTTTGTAGTTTAAGTTTTTATATTAAGAGTTTAAAAACCTTTCCTAAATAATCCAATGTAAAACTCTGAACCCCTTTTGTTGTCCCAGGAGTCAAAGTGTGAACAAAACTTAAATGCTTACATAAGTTTCTAAAATTAACACATTCTACCCCTGTGGTTGAGATTTAAAAAGAATTTTCCTAAACATCGTTAAGTAAATCTTTGAACCCCTATTGTAACCCCAGGCTGATGATTTGAACAAACTTCAATCTTTTAAAATGATAAGAAATATTTCATACAAGTTTCAACTTACCTGGTTCAGTAGTTCTTGAAATTGAGAAGACTTTTTTATACACACCATCCCATTTTCACTTTTCCATTAGAAAGGAACATGACTGACCCTTCATCTGAACAAACTTTAATCTCACTTACTTAGTATTAAGTTGAACTTTGTCCAGTTGTGGTAGTGAAGTTGATAATGTGAAAAGTTTAAAGACAGATGATGAACAATGATTAGGAAAGCCCGCTTGAGCTTTCAGTTAAGGTGAGCTAAAAGCATTGTTGACTTTTGACATTGGCATATTCACACCATAATTCACAAACCTTAGGAGAGCAATATTTGTTGTATAATTCCTATACTGTTGGCCTCTGTGAATATTTCAGTACTTCCCTAAGGTTGATAACTGTTAGTGTCAACCTCATTACAAGTCCATATAATTACATAATAAAACAATAACGTTATAAATCATTTTAATCATACATATAAATTATTAGCAATAATTTGATTATTCCAAGTCTCAGTAAAAATTATTCAAGCACCTAAATATTGATAATATGATGTTCATTTACAGATAATAATTTAAAAATGTAATACTCTAACTCTGTATCAAACACATGATTCAGTCTTATTTGTAAAGTGTATATAACTAGATGAATCATTTTCTTCTTTTTCTGTGTTAGACATACTTATCTCTGTGTCAAACTTCACATAAGAAAATAAACAATCATATCCAAAAGATATTATATTGTCATATACGCCACGATATTTTGTGGGCAGGTAAAAGAAACTAAAATATTGTGCTGGAGGCCAAACAGGCAGTTCTGCAATGAATAAAGCTACGCTCTTGGGTAATATTTCTGTATTAATCTCACTCAAGCTTTTCTTCTCAAACAATGATGTTGTATATAAATACAATGCAATCACTATTGGCGAGCAAATAATCTGATCAATCACTACTTTTTTGGTCACAATCCTTAAACATCGTCCAGGGAAGAATCGATCAAGATACATATACCAGTAGTGTAAAAACGGGCCAATCACAAAGCCTGCGGCTGCCACCTTTCCAGAGCGAACACCATCCAAACATTTCATTTTCTTCTTTCTCACTTGTATGTACTGTGCAAGTAGATCTCCAACCCCATACAACCCAACGGAAACTGACGTAGTGGTCCAAATCAAGTATCTATCACTGAAGAAGACCTGACTTCTGCTCGCTATTCTTCTGAAGGAACCAAACAGCTTCTTTATCGGCATAGTACTGCTAAAATGGTTGTTTGTGTCATGTGACCTGCTGAAATGATAAGAGACATTGATCAGATACTCTCTTGTCAAATGATATGAGCATCTAATACTACTGCACTATAATAAATTAAAAGTATCTATGAACACCCAAAAATGATGACTATTTTAATGTGTGCTTTGCTCAGGAAAAGGGCAGTAACTCATTGTATAAAATCTTGAACTGAATTCTTACAGAGTTATTTCTCCAATAAGATATGATGTCAATGTTCTTTCAACAATTTCCCTATTCATTGAGAGTATTAAAACAATAACAGTTAAATGTAGTATGGCTTTGTTGAATATCAAATTAAAGAAAGATAATAATTTCAGAGAAACAAAAATATTACTTTTTAAAACATACTTAGCACCAACACCTTACATTAACTTTGATGATCCTCGCCATATTAGTACTGCTTTTTCTTCATGATTATGCAAGAAAGTATATTAACCTTGAAATATAACACTAAACAGACATTTCTCTCATCATGGGGAAGAATTGTACTAGGTTTATTATTCTAGACTTATCAGTATTTGTTTTTATCTACAAATTACCCATGTAAGATTGACCTTAAAAATAGGTGTTTTCCTTTCATCCTTGGAAATACGTGTAGGAAGTTTGATGGTCCTAGCCTTGTAAGTACTATTTTTATTTGATACACAAAGTGCTAATAGACAGAAAGATGGATAGATGCACTGTGCTGCACCATAACCATGACAAGGATATAAAACTTCGTCAGACACAGAAAAATTATTAGGAATGTAGCGGTCATCCGGGTTCGACCAGATAGCTCAGTTGGTAGAGCACCTGACTAAAGATTCAAATGCCCGGGTTTGAATTCTGGTCTCGTCCATTGTGTTTCCCCCCTTTCTGTTACATTTGGTGCTGTAGACTAGCCCAGGAACTGACAGGTGAAAATGCCTGCCAGGGGATAAAGATCCTGAGTTGATGTCTTCAAGTGTAAAGACATTTTCGGAGGGAGAAATGTAGAGGTCAGACAGGTTCAATCACCAGCAGACAGGCAAGTCAATTGGTAGAGCACCTGACTGGAGATTCAAGGGGCCCGGGTTCAAATCTCGGTCTGCTCCATTGCTTTTTATGCCTTTCTGTTACAGGAAATTTTTAATCAACCATTAAATCTATATGGAATAAATTTCTGATGACTAGAGAAATAGAAAATGTCAAAAGAAGTGGTTACCAAAGCAAGCTGTCACAGAAGGATTAAAACTGGGTTATAAGGCATTTAAAAAATCCAACACGGGACATGTTTTAAAGGACATAACAAGAAAAATTAATAACATTAGCAGTACCAGTTACACCAGGAAGACATATCATTCAGTTTTCATCCAGAGATTTTAACATCAACAAGAATTAAACGGTGGGTGGTTAGAAAGAAGACAGTCTTGTCAGACGTAAATAGGAAGAGATTTCTTGTATGGTGTCTACAAAAAAGGTTAACAGAAATAATAATACTAGAATAGTGTTATCTTTTCTGATGAAAGTCAGCATGTTATAAATGAAAACTAATGCAGCCATGGTATGAGTGGGTCTCGAACTCACGACTTCCCGATCATGAAGCAAACCAGGAGGGGGGTCATGGCCATAGTATGAAGCTGTACTACTTATTACACAGTTGGGACCCTGTGTATGGTTGAGGGTAATATAAATGTATATATATTTTAGACTACAATCTCTGGCCTGTTATTGCTAATCAATCAGCAACAAATCCTGAAGTTTTCAAAATAACCATGCTCCCATGCAGTGTGCCAAGTTTACAAAAATTTAAATAAAACAAGAGATGTTTGTAAAACACATATGCCCCCCATGGTGCAAAATTGAAAAGGGTTATACACACACCTCATTTAAATGACAGTGTTATCATCAATTCAAAATATTGAGCAGACAATATCTTCCTATGTCAAGAGTGAATTGACCATGTGACCTAAAATTCAATAGGGGTCATCTACTCCTTATGCTGTACCAGTGTACCAAGTTTGGTATGTGTCAATCAAGCAAATAATTCTTAAAATATAGGAGACAATATATTACTATATCCAGTTCAACTATTGACTTTTGACCTCAAAATCAATATGGGTCATCCTCTTCTGAAGATGTACCAGTGTACTAAGTTTGATGTCTGTCAAGTAAAAGGGTTATCAAGATATTGAGTTGACAGTATATTACTATGTCCAGTTTGACCTTTGACCATGTGACCTCAAAATCAATAGGAGTAATCTTCTCCTGAATATACACCAGTGTACTATTTAAAGTTTGATGTCTGTCAAGCAAAGGGTTCTGAAGATATTGAGCAGACGGTATATTCCAATGTCCAGGTTGACCCTTGACCTTTAAACATGTGACCTCAAAATCAATAGGGATCATCTTCTGAAGATGTACCAGTGTACCAAGTTTGATGTCTGTCAAGCAAAGGGTTCTCAAGATATTGAACGGACAGTATATTCCTATGTCCAGTTTGACCCTTGATCTTTGACCATGTGACTTCAAAATCAATAGGGGTTATCTTCTCCTGAAGACGTACTAGTGTACCAAGTTTGATGTCTGTCAGGCAAAGGGTTCTCAAGATATTGAACGGACAGTATATTCCTATGTCCAGTTTGACCTTTGACCATGTGACCTCAAAATCAATAAGGGTCTTCTTCTGATGAAGACATACTGGTGTACCAAGTTTGATGTCTGTCAAGCAAAGGGTTTTCAAGATATTGAACGGACAGTATATTCCTATGTACCAAGTTTGATGTCTGTCAGGCAAAGGGTTCTCAAGATATTGAACGGACAGTATATTCCTATGTCCAGTTTGACCCTTGACCTTTGACCATGTGACCTCAAAATCAATAAGGGTCATCTTCTGATGAAGACATACTGGTGTACCAAGTTTGATGTCTGTCAAGCAAAGGGTTTTCAAGATATTGAACGGACAGTATATTCCTATGTCCAGTTTGACCCTTGACATTTGCTCACATTACCTCAAAATCATTAGGGGTCATCTTCTCCTGAAGACGTACCAGTGTCATCTACTCCTTAGGATGTACCAGTGTGCCAAGTTTGATGTCTTTCAAGCAAAGGGTTCTCGAGATATTGAGCGGACATTATATTCCTATGTCCAGAGTAAATTTACCCTTGACCTTTGACCTTTTGACCTGAAAAACAATAGGGGTCATCTTCCACTCATAACCAACCCACATATGAAATATCATTATCATCAAGTGAATGGTTCTCAAGAAATTGAGCGGACAACATGTGGTCTACAGACCGATCGACCGACCGACCATTGCAAAACAATATGCCCCCTCTTTTTCAAAGGGGGGCATAAAAATAATAATATTGCAGTAATTGTTGGGTCAATACAGTCCCCAGCTAAAACATAATTGACAATTATTTTAAAAATGTATATTTATAACTAGAATTAGTTCTTGTATGGTAATTATGTGTATTTTCTAGAAGCCCTTTTGTCTTTACATCCTCCATTTTAGAATTTTGCAAATAATTTCTTTCTGCTCTCTCTCTCTCTCTCTCTCTCTCTCTCTCTCTATATATATATATATATATATATATATACTCTCTCTCTCTCTCTCTCTCTATATATATATATACTCTCTCTCTCTCTCTCTATATATATATATATATATATAGAACATTAATTTAAACTTGTTTACACACATATACATTTATATAAAAGAGAACAGAAAGGGTAATAGATCTCTGTGCATCAACCGTTAGATTGATAAACAGCATCTTTTTTGGAAAACTCTCGTTTTATGGCACATATTCAACTATGGTGACAAAAAACTAGTGTCTATGATGACAAAAAACTAGTGTCTTCCAATTCAAAGGAATTTATGCTCTTAACTTACAAAATTAAGAATAAGTACACATCAGTTATATACAGAAGCAGGTCGATATTGTAATCCTGTCATTCTTTAAAAAAAAAGAATTTTGTTAGGTGAGACAACATTCATTCAGGTTTTCTCAGACAGGATTTTTAAACAATCTGACCTGACCAAGGGGTACAGGGTTATATAAATCCCCCTCTCTCCATCACATTCACATGGACAGACATTCATTCTAAACAAAGGCTACAAGTAGAGCAGGCAGAAAATTGGACAATATACACTGGCTGGGCTCATAGATTACTGTGTTAATTCAAACTCAGATGCATATTGTAATACCATGGTTATCATTAAAAGGTACATCATACATTTAATAAATTATTGATTTTCTTTATCTATCAGGGACTCTTTAAACTAAAATCTTGTTAGAAGTACAATACCATGTAATAAAATTTACATGTATTTTTATATTACATGGCTAACAACACTTAGATCACTTATATGTCCTTTGGTGCCAATATTATAAATAGAACTGAATATTCTCAGCAGAAATTACACAATGAACAATATAAAATATATATGGACAAAAGACTAAATATATCAATCCTATATTTGCAAATGTCTGCCCTACTATTCAAAATTTCTCTCAGGTTAAAAATAAAAATATGTTTGTTTCCCCTTGCCCAGCCGGGTCTAAAAAAAAGGGCCCGTGTCAAATTTTTTTTTACCCAAAAATCGCAGTTTTTTTTTATTTCCAAAACAAAAATCGTTCTGATATGTTAATATTAAGTACATCTGTTTCTACTAAGTCAAGAATAAATGTTTTGGTTTTGTTTTCAATGTTTTCTTTGAAAAGATGTAATGTTTCTATGTAGGTATTCGTAAAGTAAACCAACATACTGCATCCACTGAGTGCATTCACACTAACATGTCCAAGAATATGAATTATAGAGGGCAAAGCCCTCTCACGGCCCGGAGGGCCGTGAGAGTGGAGCTCTCCCTATAGGTAACACGTATATACATGTTTAAAAGGAAAATATAGGAAAATAATGAAAAATTAAACCATACCTATGGAACTTGAAAAGTTTGGTACCAATGGCGTCAATTCGAATATTAGCGCGTGGACATGTATTCCTCCATTTTGAATCTCGTCTACCCTAGTTAACGTCGTTCTGAGATGTTACACATAAAATCCGTAAAAGCGTGTAAATCTTATTTTCTTAATCCTATATAATCACTCCACAATTAACGCCATGTTTTTTGTTGTGGTTCAAACGCCATGTTTGTAAATTTGCTGAATAACGACACTGAATATGACGTCACAATGTAATGTTTACATCAATTGCGTTATATTTCCCGCGTTCAATATATAGGCGGATCAAATGTCCAAAATTAGGATGCTTTGTTACAGCTCCATCCGCGTGCTAACTTCGGGTTGTTTTTGTCCTGTTTTGGATATAGATGATAATGCCAAAACTTTCTTGCTTCGCCCTCAAACACGGTCACGCTGTAAAACATATTAAATGCCAGCAGACATGTCAATCCAGTGACCAACATAAAAACAAGCTTGACCAATACATGACATACTCTTCTTCTGATGCACAGTATTGAAAATGACTATCGGTGCTCTGAGCTGCTTTTTCATAGGTGTTTCCAACAAAAAATTTCAACAAAAAAAAAAAACCCACCTGCCTGCCTGGTCTATTTCAAAAGTCAGACCCGGGGGAGGGGAAACAAACATTCTTTTAAATATGGCCTCATCTAGACATCTTTTATTTTTTCTAATCGGTTGTATAAATCGTCATTGTTACAAAGTAAAGTAAATTTTATTTATTTAAAGTCGGCACTATATACATTCAACATATCAAACACAAGCTCTGTAGAGCTTTTTAACCGACTATCACATTCATGTATTTCAAAGACAAAGACATATAGCATTTATGTACACATATACACAGACATATCACACATTTACAAAAAAAATACAAAATAAAAGAAAACTTTCATGCAAGAATACAGATACGAAAGCATAAGACTAAGAGGAGGAAATAAAATACTATAAGAGCATATGTATATAAAAATCATCATTAAATTTCAAGCCAATTAGCTATGTTTGTTGTTTCAAGTAAAAGCTGGAAAGTGTAAGAATTTTTGAAAATAATTTAAATATAATTAAAATCAATGATGGTAGTAAATTAATCATATAAATATTTAAAATTTCATTGCTGATGGCATGGAATTTACTAAAAAAATAAATAATAAAAGTAAAAATAGAAAAGAAAGTTTTCAAGAAAACAAAACTATGTAGTTCGAATTATCTCAACTCTAAAACAGTCTGTAAAAGGCAAAATGCTAAGTAGAAGGCAAATAATAAGGTGTTATTTATGTTCTGTCTAAATATACATAGTGAGTTACCTAGACGCCTTAAATTGTATTATAAAGCTTGGATCACCATAGTGTCAATCCTCAATTTGTCGGACGATCACGATGGAAATTACCCACCTTACGAAACATAACCTGGCACCATTTTCTCCTTACGCAATTGAAGATCGCATAGAAAGAGATATAACTCCTACTCGATGAGTGTTACCACTACAAGAAATTCATTCCATGCATTTATTCATATTTTGAAATTTAAGTTGTTTTTTCCTTTAAATACGTATGTTTGTGTGTGTGTATCGTCGAGTTGAACAGGTCAGTGATATCGTATGATTAACTGCAACCCTCTTTGATATTGGGATGAGATAGACAGCCCGGGGAATCGGATTAGCCACACATTTGGGAGAAATTATCACCGGAAAAAGTCAACCAAAAAAAAAGGTGGGGGGGGGGGGGGTAGTCGTCATACTTCAGGTGCTTGTGCTTTTCCCCAGAAAGCTGTCCCAACTTTTTATTTAAGTTCCATCCCACCCCACCCCTACGATTTTAAGATTTTGAATATTGGGTAAATATGATTGCCCCCCCCCCTTTTTTTTTTTTTTTTGTGGCTTTTGAACCACAGGCACTTGTTTCTGTAAATGACTAGTGACCTCTGTATACTAATTATTAGTATACAGAGGTCATAAGTCATTTACAGAAGCAAGTGTCTGTGTTTTGAACACTTGTGAGACAACTACTTCCCCGGCTGAAATCTAATTTCAGGGCCGTAAATTACATGGAGGCGGAGGAGGCAGCTGCCTCCTCCAACTTTTGAGCCAAAAAAAAAATTAAAATTTAAAGTTCATTAGAATTTGTTGTTTCCAATAACTAAGAACATGATACCTCCCTTAAAAAGCATTCCAAATCTTTCTTTTAGAATGAGTTAGTCAAGTAACATCTTAAAAGGCCCTAGAATCAAGGATTTTGCACGAAACGTGTTCAGTGTGCACAAAATGTGCTCAGCGTCTGGGGGCCTGGGCGGCCCCCAGACCCCCGCCTAATTTCCTGCCTCCTCCAAATAGAAGGTTAATTTACGGCCCTGAATTTCAAGGTACATCCATGACCTTTGTCGGAGTATTTATTGGACAATGAGGAACATGCTTTGAAAGTAATTATTCGGGAAGGTTTTTATTACTCTTCATTATGACCCTACAAAATGTAAAAATCATGAACGCCTATAATTATGATCCCTTTCAAGGGCTTCATTGTTCTCTAGTTCTTTATCAATTTTGTTTTATTCCAATAGCCTTTAGTCAATTATTTGAGAGGTATGAAAAGTAGTCCCACCTTTGGGAGGCCCCAGGTGGTACCCCTACAGCCCAATCTATAATTAAAATCAGATCTTCTCTAACCGTTACACTGGTAACAGTTAGAGAAGATCTGATTTTAATTAGATTGCCCTACAGCCCCAAACTGAGGGCAGAAAATGATAGTCCTAGGGGTCCACTTCCTTCTCTACAGAAAATGGTAGCCCTAGGGGTCCACTTCCTTCTCTACAGAAAATGATAGCCCTAGGGGTCCACTTCCTTCTCTACAGAAAATGATAGCCCTAGGGGTCCACTTCCTTCTCTACAGAAAATGATAGCCCTAGGGGTCCACTTCCTTCTCTACAGAAAATGATAGCCCTAGGGGTCCACTTCCTTCTCTACATACTCGTTTTATGGAATCTTCAACGATTAAGTTGTTATTACATGTACATATGTAGCCGTCATTATGACCCTACAATGACGTAATCTAGTTAGAATATTCTAAATGTGTCTTGGGACAGGCCCCCACCACATCTTTTACTCTGAGAGATATCTATTTTACTTTGAGATATATCTCCTTCACTTGAAGAGATATCTAAGAATTCCTAGAGAGGTATCTCTCAAAATATAAGAGAAACATGTATCTCTCTAATCGTTGAAAAAGAGATATCTCTCAAAGAGAAAGAGATATCTCTCCAATATTTTTTCCCCATTAGTTTGAATACTTGTGTTTACCGCATGTGAAATGTATATAGGCAACAAAAACAAACAAAGACAATGAATTGATAAAATATGTGACCTAGACTTGATCAGCCTCTCGGCAACTTGATAATGTTACCTCAACCACCTCTTCAACCTTTTCCGCCATTTTTACACTAGAACTATTTTGATTGGTTAAAAAAGGGGCTTACATCATATTAATGGCGGTGCAACAGGGAGAAGTCATTATGATAAACGGGGGAAATCTGTTTAATTTAAAGAGATATCTTTTTAAGTTAAAGAGATATCTCTTTTGAAAAATTTAAGGGATATCTCTCTAACTCAAAGAGATATCTCTTTTTACATTGATAGAGATATATCTCTTTACGCTAGAGAGACATCTCTCGAGCTTTAAGAGATATCTTCCTAGCGTAAAGAGATATCTTGCAAGGCATCACGTGGTTTATTCATGTAGAATCTAAAAAGAAACTATTTTCGTTTCCGATTCCGGAATACGTCAAGCGCTAAGCATCCGTAATAACGACAGACGATGGAAACAAAGACTTGTCAGATATAACCAGACACAGGATGAAGTGAAAATGTTTAGAAATATACAAGTAAAATAAAATACAAATAAAAAATCCCCTATGTTTTAATTATCTTTTAAATGATAGTTATAGTTTACGTCTTCATGATTCATATACCCCCACCCCCCTCTCCTCGGTTAATTTTTAGTCTTACAAAACGTAAACTTAATTCACAAACCACTAGGCCTATTAAAATTATAATATATAATGCTCTAAATTTCATAACATGTATATGGTGTTTGTGCACATAAATCTAAAATGCTGAATGTGTAATATCCAAGGGAAACCGTTCGGCCGAGGAAACACGGGTTTTGTAAACGCGTCATTTTGAGCAAAAAATATTGATAATTCTAATCATATCTTTCCTAAGTGCACGATACATAGATTTAAAACACTTTATTTTGCTACAAATATTCTCATTGTCCACTTTGAGATCATCAGGAAATCGAGGGAGTCTACTATGTAACGTGGATGTGAATTTTGAAAACAACACTTGCTTTTTTAAAATATGTTTTTCTAAGCTAGTTCAGTTATTTCTTATAATTTAAAAATTAAAGAAAGTTTCGTTGTTTTTGATAATCGCTTGGTTTGAAAAGAGAAGGAGAAAAAACGTCGCAGGTAATACGACGTCACAATGAACAGTTTACATCGGCTGTGTTATATTTCCCGCGTTTTTTACATACACTTACAGAATACATATAAGATGCATATTTATCGCATTATCACCTACAGCATTTATGTAAGGAGGGGGGGGGGGGTAACTATAGTGCTCATAGTGCCATAGTAAACCTGAAAACCAATATTGATACTTTCAGGAAAAAAATCCTACTAACATATGTTAAAACATATGTAAAAATAAAAAGAATTCATTGGTCCTTTATTTTTCAGGGGGTGAAAATATGCCTGTTTTGGTGAATAATTGCCTTCTAAAAATTGTACAATTGCTCATAAGGAGCCGTGCTACTACTTCTTATGAAAACGAATGGACATCTTAATACAAATGATATATTTATTAATGCTTTAACTACAATTTGATATAAAATTTGTATCACTTATTCTTTTTGTATCATTTTTAAACACCATCTGAAACACCTGTACCATTTATTACAGAATGTCGACAAGAGGGGTTACTATGACAACCGTAGCATCACAATTTCCGTGAAAACCATTTATGATACTTTCATAGTGAGTTACAGATACTGTCAACTACAAAATATGTAAAAATAAAAAAAAATTCAGATATCTTTTTTAGTTATATATATATATATATCTTTTGTTTAAAGAGATATCTCTTTTGGTTAAAAAGATATTTTTCTAGCGTAAAAAAGATATCTCTCTAACTTACAGAAATATCTCTATAACCAATGGAGATATCTCTCTAGTGTAAAGAGATATCTATCTAATTTAAAGAGATATCTTATCTTACGAATAAATAGTAAAAGGGCTTGCCATACAAACAAAACAATTGATGGCATCTGATAACTAATCGGCGACCGCCTGAGAAGTTTACCGGCGACAGAAAATGAATGAAATATTTCGCCAAGTAAATATTTTCTTGAAGTGACACCAACGGACTTCCTTAGAAAATATGTATAGTGTATACACTGCAAAATATATTTTTGGGGGCATGCATGGATTTTGACTGCTTATACATGTATTGAACGAAATTGCAGACAGTACTATAACTTCACTTGTTCCCTTGAAAGCATTTAGCTGAATAAACAGATAGTTAAAACAAACCAAAAAGTACAATCTCCTCCAATTACACACAGACTACTTATTTCAGGAATTATATGCATTAAAACCTGTGAACGCTTATATTGACATAACCATCATGTTACTTGATAAATGCTCTTTACGGAGAGAGCCCTTTTAGTGAATCAACCCACATTACAAATAATGATCTTGCGGGTTTTCTAATACCAAAAATGTCGATAGAGATTTTATATCTCATTTTCCCTCGGACGTTCAGATCATCTAATCATCTAACAACGAATTAGAACAAGTTTTCAAAGATCGGTAACTAGTAGTTAACTTTTCCTGGTTCAAGTAGCTGGCTACTAGTAGCCAACTTTTCTTTTTTTAAGTAGCCAGTTACTAGAAGCTGGTTTCTAGTAGCCATCTTTACCGATCTAGTTTTCAAGGCATCGTCAATTTATATCGGAAGGAATGGCACCAGGCGATTTTTTTTAATTACAGGTACATCAATGCTATTGGTTTAATACTTTATGTATTGCACTGATTTTTACACTAGTCAATGAAAACTTCTCTGAGACTTACCACAAAGCAATTCCCTGGCTATTTGTGTTTAATGTTCTGTATCTAGTGAATGCTGGGACGGTGATATATACACGGAAATGATACAAAATGCGTTCGTCATTTACGTTTTGGTGCAATTCCTGCACTCATACCAAGTGGGTAAGTTGTAACATCATATCCTAATTATATAAATAATCATAACAGATATTAGAAAAATATATTGAAAGAATTAAGTTCACTGTAGACAAGAACATAAAAACTATATGTGCCGTATTAAAGGGACTGATTCACGATTTTCCCCAAAATTTTGTTTTTCACTTAAATTAATGATCAAAATCTACTGTCTAATGTGTATTGAAAGATTTCACATGAAAATTAAGGTTATACATTATCACAGAAGCTCATTTTAGAGAGTTTATTACTTGTTTTGTAAATAAAGATTGTGGTATGCAATTGCTTACGAAATTTTCAAAAGAAATGGATATCAATCTAAGTTTATTAAATTTTTCACATTTCAAGCATTTTTGGGGTAAAATGTGTCATCTAAAAGTTGAAATTTGTGACTATGCAAAATTAAGATGTATTATATTACAAAATCAATATTTCACTTGTTTGTTTGTTTACATAAAAAACTCGAATCTTTGTTTACATAACACAGATTTAAGGCTAAAATATTGCTTTTATTCCTGCATTCAGAAGGTCAAAATTTTGGCTGTCAACATAAAATGAGTTTTAATTTTAATGTTTAACATCAAAAATGAAAAATATTTTTATCAAAAGTCGTGAACCAGTCCCTTTAAACAGTATTTTTTCGATACTGAAATTTTGTCATTATGATAAACTAATTTGATAATTTCGACAAATTATGTATTAGTATTGATATAGTACTAATCTATTCATTATGGAGCGCCAAATTAAATAAACGCAAATGATTGAAGATATCATTAATCAATTTAATTGAATTATTGCGGGTAATTTAATTGATTTGATGCGCGCATCCGTTGAGATATTGCGGGCAATAATTGAATTGATGCGCGCATCAAATTAATTATTGTTCTCATCAATATAAATTGATGCGCGCATCAATTCAATTATTGCTCTCATCAATTGAATTGTGGTGGAATTCTGTTCGCAAATTTAATTTGGAGCTCGAGCTATATAAATTATATACACTTATAATATGCAAATTATGCAGTTTAACTGAATCGGATTAAAAAGTAATTAAGCTAATTTCCTATTTAATTATTTGTTCTCCAAGTCGGATAGTGACTGCCCCATTTCAAAATATTCATGATCACGTGACGTTGCACTCGGAATTTCGAAAGTCAACATGGCGACGTGAAGGCGTGGGTGGCCTGCAGGCTATTAACGGGACACATTCAGCTATAAAAGACAGTCAGATGGTAACAGGGTAGAAAGAGCTACTTTGAGCAATGGCGGGGGAGTTAAATTCCATGTCTAGCATGGAATCACCATTTAGTACGTCTACATACTGTACTGAACAAAATCCTCATTTCACCTGGTGTTTCTCATAATATTTTTATCGCGCGCTTGCGCACATCCACCATAAACGTTATTCCTTCATAAATATGCATTAGAAAATCATCTTCTTCTCCATACATTAAATAGATCACTAATCCTTTAATACCCGTATATAATTTGTGGAAATTGTCAAATCGTATTATTTTATAGTTTATAATGCTGCCAAAATTTGGTCTAGGCCCGGTTTCACAAAACTATCTTACGACTAAGATCTGTCTCAAGACCAAAATTTGTCATAAGATCCATCATAGCTGTTTCACAAAACTGTCATATCTTAAGATAATGTTAAGATTGTTAGGAATCTTAAGAAATCCAGATACTTAACATGGTGGTGGCCTATGTTTTTGCAAAGAGATGGGTAGCTTATCCGGAGCTAGGGAACGTGGTTTCAAGGTCAGAAATAACCTATTAGACTATAAAGAGGATTGATAAGCTTATACCGCGACATCTGATCTTTATGATGAACTCAATATTCGTTTAGAATATCCCACAGCCAACTTTTTCTTACCCTCGCCAGTGGCGGATTTAAGGGGGGTGAGCAGCCGGCTCCCCCCACCCCCTAAAATTTTCAAATTAAAGGTAAATCTGGGTATCTTGTTTAGAAAAATGTACTAAACGATGAAAGAATCAATAATTTCTTCAACTCCCGGAGAAATAAATGACAAAATCTTTTGATTTCTTGCATTACTTTATAGGGAGAACTTAATTTTGTTCCAGAACACCTTAAAATTTGCGTCATTTTATTAATTTCACCTTATTAGAAATGATAGAAAATAGTACAAATGACTAACTAGGAGACATATTTCAAGCCCTATAAAATCTGTAAAATTCCGGAGCTTCCGGGGGCTTCGCTCTGGACCCACTGGGGGCCTCAAGACGCCGCCCAGACCCCACTGTCTCATAAAGTGGCGCCCCCCGTAACCGCAATTCTTGGATCCGCCCCTGCTGTCAACAATTCAATTCAATGAATGTGTGCAATGATTTAGAATTGAAGGTATCACTTATTTTTGAAGAGATCTTTAATTGAGTAATGTAGAATCGTTGGATTTTCTGTGTAATCCCGAATTTAATCAAAACAGTACACACACGTGTTCTCACAACACTAACTAGGATTTTATTAACTCGTACTCGAACATACATGCATATTAAACAATTCGTACATGTAATAGTCCGACACTACATCCCTCCTTTTCTTTGGAATGAAAGTACACAAACAATTGACTAGAACTGACTAGAAAATATTATCTCAAAGTCAAAACAGTTCTCCACTTACTGAGATAGTTTCAAATTGTATAATTACCAAAACAGTCAAAAGAAACTTGATTTCATTAACATTGTGAACACTTGTAAAATGTTATGAAAACACATAATAGCAAAACATATGTACACATCAATGAATCATCAATACACTTGATCACTATTCACTGAAATGACACTTCGTATTCTTTAAGCCTGTCTGGAAGTTTGCGTTCTCGGATCGGACGCGTAATTTGAACACTTGTGTCACGAACTTCGGTCGGACGCGTAGTATAAGCACTGGTGTCACAAATTCTTGTCGCCGTTTCACAGTTCGGAATGTTTGTTTCGATCCGTTTTCCATCAATTTTATCGTCAACTGTGGATTTCGTAAACGTATTCGCTCGCTCATGAAATTTCTTAAGATGAGTGGTATTCCTCTTGTAGCAAACTCCACTTGGTGATTCAACGGTCACACTGTTTCCTGTTTTCTCTGTAACATGGTACGGTTCTGCTTCAAACGTAGGTGTGAGCTTGTTTCCTGGCTTCTGTTTCAACAACACAGAATCTCCAACAGCTATGTCACTCTCCTTAGCTCCACGTTTATTGTCTATATACATTTTCCCTTTCTCCTTTTTCTCGGAGTCGCGATCCCGAACATCCTGGTCGTCTGTCATAGTTGAATAATCTTCAATGCCTGGAAGACGAGTACGAATTTTCCGTCGAAATAGAAGTTCCGAAGGACTGACTCCTGTTATACTGTGTGGTGTTGTTCTGTACATCATTAGGTAGGACGATAATTCCTCCTTCCAATCCTTCTTCTCGATTTGCGCGATTTTGATACGTTTTAACAATGAGCGGTTCTGCCGTTCAATCTCCCCGTTAGCTTGTGGCCAAAGAGGTGTGGTTTTCCGGTGATAGATATCATTTTCAGTCATAAACTCCTTGAATTCATGAGATATGAACTGAGGACCATTATCACTTGAGATGCTTAACGGTAGTCCATGCGTTAAGAACATCCTCTTCAGACTCCTTATGATCTTGTCTGTAGTTGTACTTTTCATGTGTTCCACCTCAATGTATCTGCTGTAATAGTCCACTGCAACAAAAAGATGATCTCCTGATGGTAACGATGGTGTCATGAGGTCAACAGCAATATGTTGCCATGGTCCATTTGGTAATTCCGTAGTTTTGATCGGTTCAGGTGCTTGTGGTTGACTAACCAGTTGACATGAATGACAGGTTTTGACAAACTTCTCCACTTCACGATCTATGCCTGGCCACCAAACTTTCGCTCGTAATCTCCTCTTCATGACTACAATGCCTGGGTGACCTTCGTGAGCTAATTCCAAAACGTGTGTTCGCAATTCAGTCGGAATAACAATTCGGGTCCCTCGGAGAATTAGTTTTCCAATGCAACACAATTCTTCACGCACAGTCAAATACAATTTTTCCTGTATGTTATGCCATTTGCCAGTCTGAATACACTCGCGAACATCTACCAGTTCTGGATCCTTATCCGATTCCCGCTCGATTTGTCTTGTAGACATTGCATTTGGTGTAGATGTCTCCGCAACAAATTTTACATGTGTCTCAGAGTCTTCAACAAAAAATGGATCAACTTCTTTGGATGGCATACGAGACAAACAATCTGCGATGTTTTGTTTTCCAGGTATGTGCTTCACTTTGAAGGTATAGGTTTGTAGTCTCAACACCCATCTTTCAATTCTAGCACAAGGTTTTGACTTCTTGGAATAGATGAATTCCAAAGGTTTATGGTCAGTGCGTAATTCGAATTCTGTTCCATATAAGTACATGTGAAATCTCTCGCATGCCCAGACTATGCCCAATGCCTCCTTTTCCGTTTGCGAGTATCTTTTTTCAACATCCGATAGAGTCCTACTTGCGTAACATATCACACGCTCATCTCCATTTTGTTTCTGTACAAGGACTGCGCCTAAGCCAACAGGACTTGCGTCGGTGATAACTATTGTTTCTGCCTTTGGATCATAGTATCCTAAAGTCTGTGCATTTGTGAGTCTGCGTTTCAATTCCTCGAAAGCATGTTCCTGTTCCTGGCCCCAATTGAAGTGAACTCCCTTCCTCGTTAACCTACGCAACGGCTCGGATAACGTTGCCAGATCTGGGATGAATCTCGAGCTGTAATTGACTAGCCCCAGAAATCCTCGAATTTCAGATGCTGTTTCCGGTTGTCTAGCATCGTTTACAGCTGTCACCTTCGATTTCGCAGGTCCTATACCTCTGGCAGACAGTAAATGTCCCATGAACACAATTTCTGACATCCGAAATTTACACTTTTCTTTGTTTAAGGTGAGTCCCTTCTCCCTAATCCTGTCCAGAAGTTTTCTAAGCCTAGCGTCATGTTCCTCCACAGATGTTCCGTGCACAACAATGTCGTCAAATATATTTCTAACTCCTTCGCATCCTTCGAGAGCTTGTTGTATCACTCTTTGGTACATTTCAGGAGCACAACTTATTCCAAACATGAGTCTCTTATATCGATACAATCCTTTATGTGTTACAAAAGTTGTGATTGGTCTCGATTCTTTACAGAGCTCTACTTGATGGAACGCCCATTTTATATCCAGTTTCGAGAAAATGGTACTCTGATTCAAAACATGAAGAACCTCATCGACTGTAGGAATCGGGTGTCTCTCACGAATGATCGCAGAATTGGCTTGCCTCATATCAATGCAAAGTCTGATGTCATTCTTCTTAGGTACCACGACTACAGGTGATATCCATGGAGTAGGTCCGCTTGCTTTCTCGATCACATCCAGGTTCTCCAATTCATCCAGTTTCTTCTCTATGAGACTCCTCAGATTGAAAGGTGCTCTCCTCAAAGGTTGTGCTACTGGTGTGACTTCTTTGTCAATCGGTATTTCTAATTGGAAATCTTTCAATTTTCCTAATCCCTGAAATACATCGCTGTACTCTGTAAATATACTGTCACTCACTGTATTCACTTGAACATCTGGTCCTAGTTTCAGAACGCCTAATTTCAGAGCTGTTTCGCGTCCCAAGAGTGCTTGCCCTTTCTCTTCAACGACAATGAACTCCGCTTCTTCGGACTTAGACCCCACAGAGATAGTTGCAAGAAAAGTTCCAATGACATTCATCGGTGTTTGACTCCCATAGGAAAATAATCTCTTACTTGATCGCTGTGATTGACACTGGATTCTTTTGTTTTTCAGGATTTCCCATGTAGACTTGTCTATAACGTTACAGCTTGCGCCTGAGTCTATAATCATTTCTGCACTCACTCCTCCCAGCTGTACAGTGATACTTGGCTGCTTTGAAAATTCTGTCACCGAAAATGCGTATTCATCATCATGGTCATCTTCCTGGTTCCCAGCAGTGTCTACAAATCTAACGTGTGAATTCCTTTGATTGTGGTCCCTACTGCGCCCCTTAGTTGGTTTATTCACAGTTCCAGACTTACAACATTTGGCAAAATGACCTGTACGTCCACACTTGTGACACTCTTTCCCTTTTGCTGGACATCTGTCACTTGATTGGTTATGTCCTTCTCGATCGCATCTATAGCATCGTTTATCTGAACTTGGTTTCTTTGTTACTGACGCTTTACATGAACGTGACCCCTTAACTTGCACGTGATTCACTTCAGATTTTATGTTTTCCATGGTAAACGCCTGTGTTTCACTTGCTTCAAGAGCTCTAGCGATTGTTTGTAATTTGTCGAGTGTGAGATCCTTACCCCTTTCTAAAAGTTTACGTCTCAGAACAGAGGAGCTACATTTTTCAATGACTTGGTCTCTGATACTCTCATCCGTTTTCGTGCCATATCCACAAAATTCAGCTTTTTGTCTCAGTCTTGTAACAAATTGATCTATTGTTTCATTTTGGGACTGTTTCATAGCGCGAAATAAATGTCTCTCATATGCATCATTTACCTGTGGTTTGAAATGGTCGTCTAATTTCTTCATCGCGACATCGTACACAGTCTGATTTTCCCCTGGATCTTCCAGTGTAAACGTAAAGAAAATGTCCTGCATCTCCATCCCACCACAATGTAACAGTAATGCTTTCTTCTGTGCAGCATCCTTCACGCCTTTTCCTGCTATGAAAAGTTCGAATGCGCGCCGCCATTTTGTCCATCGCACACCGACTGTAGTTTGATCCCCGTGGCAATCAAATGTAGGTATTCCACCTAAATCCGTCATTATGGCCGTTGCCATTTCGCTAAACAGTCATGTAAAGTTTTTTTGATCCTCGTCGCCAGATGTAGAATCGTTGGATTTTCTGTGTAATCCCGAATTTAATCAAAACAGTACACACACGTGTTCTCACAACACTAACTAGGATTTTATTAACTCGTACTCGAACATACATGCATATTAAACAATTCGTACATGTAATAGTCCGACACTACAAGTAAATGTTAAGTTGGCGCTCCATGGATAAACGGTGATTATTTATAAATGCATATTTATGAAGGAGTGACGTTTATGATGGATAAGCGCAAACGCGCGGAAATGTATTATTAGAAACATTAATTTCCTTTACAGTATATAATCGTATTATAAACATGAACCCCCTTCCATTGCTTACAGTGGTTTTCTCGCCCTCGTTTCCCGTTTGCTTTGACTGTCTTTTAACGCGGAATGTGCCTCGCGAGCAGTCTAGAGGCCATCCTTGTTCAAGCTTTCGCGTCGCCATGTAATTGTGCACTTTCTAAATTCAGCTTGCGACGTCACACGATCATGGACATTTCCAAATGGGGTGTTCTTTATCAATGGCAACGACTTTATTCTCATAAACTAATTTACATCAGTGTAGAGAACATACAAGAAATATACATATATACTATACAAATCAGCACGTACGCAATTAGCAAACATCTTAATCAACCTGGAGGTTGGACTCTGCCCTTTATATAAGTTTACATTTACATAATTTTAACAATAAAATTTTATGTGTTGAGTTAATGAGCTTATTATATTTTAATATATTAATATTTAAGTGATATACTTCAGGTAAACAGAATTCTCTCGTGGGTGGAATATCTACATTTTAAATGATAACGATATTCATCTCCAATTTCATCTAAATCGCAAAATGAACATTTTCTTTCACGTCGTGGAATATTATGCTATCTACCAGTTTCAAATGGTAGTTTGACATTACAACATCCATATTTACATAATATTTTTTTTTCGTTTGAG
Source organism: Ostrea edulis (assembly GCF_947568905.1). Taxonomy (NCBI): domain Eukaryota; kingdom Metazoa; phylum Mollusca; class Bivalvia; order Ostreida; family Ostreidae; genus Ostrea; species Ostrea edulis. Next base: position 49,501,010 of record NC_079164.1, read on the forward strand.
AGGTGTATGGTATAACTTTTTAAACTCAGTGTTGTTTTGAAAATTCTATAGTTGATTGCTTTAGGCGAATCAGAAATATCGCCCTATCATTTATGTACAAATTAAACATACAATATTTTATAAACAGTATTTCGTAAACAATTTACAGTTAAAGTGGAAGGCAACCCAAAATATTTTACATGATAAATGATAGGATTAATCATATATATGATAAAAAAAATTGTCATGCCATTCTGTTGATATACGGCCTAGATAGACTTCAGTACTAATTGGAAAAAGTTAAAAAATGAAATTCCCGCTATTTATTTTGGCTAAGTTGTGGAACTCTTTTGTATTCAAGACCACAAAAATCAATAATTTTGACGTCACACCGTCTGTTCCGGTTTTGGTGAGACAAGATTCAAGATCCTCAAAGATGTTCATGTGGTAGGTTTTACGAATGAATAGGTTGATGCCTTCCTGTCAAGCAGTTAATTACACTAACGCAAAGGGGAGGTGTGAAAAAAAGTTTTTTCCCCTCGAAATTCCTGACCCAACCATGCAAGTCATCTGAAAAGAAAAGACTATGTAAACTGTGGATCCATCATTTGCTTAATGACAAGTTGAGGTTCGAGACATTTGTATCGATATCAGTCAATAATACTTTATTCATAAAAGCAACAATGTGGTTAGAGTTGCCTTTCCCTTGAAGGAATGTATGAAACAACCAAATATAGGATAGTCCATATTTGTCAAGGCCGGATATTTTTTTTATACATTTCATCCTAGATGTGAAGGTTATTTTATGTAAAAGAAAGTATAATTTAGTATACAATTTATTAGAATATACCAATTTTGCCCAGAACATAATCATTCGTACCTTTATATTCAAAGCCATGTATCTTTCCAATTCTCCATAAAACATGTAACTTGGAGTATAGTATGGAGTATAGTAGAGTTATTTAAAAGATTCAAAACATATTAACAAAATTTCAATTGTAATTTCTCTACTATATCTATGTTTGGAAAACCCCATATTCCAAAGCTGTATAATAAAATTGGTGAAATACTTTTTTTTTCAAATAAATCTAATTGACAATCAAGTGGTAAATTATGGTTTCTACAATTAGAAATCACACTGTACATAATTTATACGGAGACTAGATAGATAAATAGGAGATTGGCTTGATTACTTTTTAATCCAACTGAACTGAATTGCAGAAAATGTATTACTGAACCGTATGACCAGTTTTTGGTGGGACACAAATTTGGCAGATTTGGGTGTACAAGGCATACCATTAATTTGATCGCTCTACAGTGGGACATAATCGTTATGTGGATTCTTGGCAGGGTATATGGACTTATATTCCCTGTCAAAGTACATGTATATATTCCCCCTCGCCGAACGGCTTGGGAAAATATAAATTTTGACAGGGATCAAATATGAGTTCATATACCCTGCCAAGAATCCATATAACTAATGATATACTGATGTAATTAAATTTAGCGATTTTTATTTTGGTAAACCTTTGGAAAGCGTCAAAATAGACCAAATTATTTACCCGCCAAAAAAAACAAAAAAACATCGGCTATACGGTAAAAAGTACATGATTTTTATTTCTTCGTTAATATCCATTTAATACGATATATATAGCTTTAATCATTGAAGGACTGTTTACTTAAAAACACAGATGGATATTTTATTGAATACGGTCCAAGCTTTGTGAGCGAGTGGGTCAGGATGATTGCAAATTCTCAGAAGGCAACAGTGATAATTTCGCATAATCTAGAGGAAAAACCAGCGAAAGTTGTAGTGGAAGCAATGACATCACAAGGATTGCGATTTCCAGGATTTGGATCCGTACAAGCAGACGACGATTTGAACAAAGAATATGGAGGAGTTGCTTTCATATACGACCATTCGGTTGTGGAATTATTTGTTCCCACTTGGAATAACTATGAGAAGTCAAAGGATGGGGATCTGTGGTACAGTATTTATACAGGTGTGCTCCGTGGCTTTGTGGGCGATTTCCCTCTTTAAATATATACATTGTATTTGGCATTTAGTTAGGAAGGGCGGATCCAGAAAATTTTCAAGGGGGGGGGGGGCGACACTAAAGTTTGTACCTTTTCTCTCCCTTTAAAAGGGGGAGGGGTTGAATCCTTCTCTAGACTCGCCACTGGTTAGACATGCATAAAAGTCATGGATATAAATCATTTATGTGTGGAAAGCATGTTTAATCGAACGTGAAATCATATATCATAGTCAAAATCAGCAAGCATTAAGCTTTTTGGTGGAAATTGGCATAAAGATAGATTTGGTTAAAGCTCATAAAATGCTCATGATAATGACGCTAGTAAAAATATGCAACCAAAAAAATCATAGTTTTGTGAAGAAGAAAAATAGAACACTTAAAGTGTGGGTAGCATATTTAGATATAAATTGGGTTTTTGAAAAATAAACTTTGGATCAATGCAGGTAACAGAAGAAGAAAAAACTATTAGCTCGGATGTGGTTTTAGTCTTTACAAAAAAGCTCACCCATATTGTCACCTAAGGTTTTCAATGCTTTTAATAAATATACATACACGTGAATTTGTAATAGACCTCTTACGATGTTCTGGCATGATACATGTACTGTTTTCGCATTTTGAGTTCTATATGATATTCCATATTTTTTAGATTAGTGGTATATACCCGGTCTATCTACTTTCGAACTAACTCCCTTTTTAATATACATTTATTTTACAAACATTTATTTCTTGCAACATAAAAACAAATTTAAATGAAATCTATATTTCCCCCATAAATTATATACTCCGATTCTTCAGTACTTCACAAACAACAGAAATGTACAACAGTTCTGGACAAACAAATGCAAACATTCTTGTATGACAGGCTTTTTTTCCGGCGCACATGTGCTTCCGTGAGTAACGCAGAACTAATTATTATTATACCCGCACTTTCTAAAGAAAGTTGGGTTATACTGTTGTTACCCTGGTCCGTCCGTCCGTCTGTCACACTTTCTTTTTCCTCAAACTGCTCTTTTATTTCAAGTGGTAATCAATTGATCTTTTGGAATATGATAGGTTGTGTACTGTAGATATATGATATTGTTTTAGAATATTCAATTTTACCGTGGGGGCAAAACGGGGGTCAAAAAATGACGTTTTTTCAACAAAAACCTGGTTCCCAGAACTCCTCCTACATTTCATGTAGTAGCCCAATCATCTTTTGGAAGATGATTGGTTGGGTCCTGTAGATGTGCAATAAGGTTTCGGAATTTTCATTTTCACCCTGGGGCCAAATGGGGGTCGAAAATTATGCTTTTTAACACAACCCCGGTTCCCAGAACTCCTCTTACAATTTACACAGTAGCCTAATAATCTTTTGGAAAATGATTGCTGGTGTCCTGTAAATGTGCAATAAGGTTTTGGAATTTTCATTTTCACCTTAGGGATCAAATAAGGGTCGAAAAATGACGATTTTGTATCCAAAAAAACCCCTTGTTCCCAGAACTCCTCTTACAAAAAGAAGTATCCTAATAATCTTTTGGATGATGATTGCTGGTGTCCTGTAGATGTGCAATAAGGTTTTGGAATTTTTATTTTCACCCCTGGGGTCAAATGAGGGTTGAAAAATGACATTTTTGCACAAAAGAACACTCAGGTCCCCAGAACTCTTACGTTTTAAGCAGTATCCTAATAATCTTTAGGAAATTGGTTGCTGGTGTCCTGTAGATGCGCAATAAGGTTTTGGAATTTTTATTTTTGCCCTGGGGGCCAAATGGGGGTCGAAAATGATGCCTTTTGTACAAAAAACCTTGGTTCCCAGAACTCCTCTTACATTTTATGCATTAATTAATTATAAAATAACGATTGTGGCTTCTTTGCCAGTAACACCAATATGACGAAGAGTATATTTAAAGGCAAACACTTGTGTGCGGGTATTACTGTCTTATGACAGCATCTAGTTGTTCTTGGATTAAAATCGACCACGGCGAGGATAGTTCCATTTGACTGCTTTGGCAGAGAATTTACAATTTAATGCCTTTTATATAAAGGATGGATATGCATTTAAACAAGATTATTGAAGGAAACTATACGAATAACTATATGATTGAAAAAAGTGTTGAAAATGGCGTGAAGTATGAACAAGATTGGATTGAAGAAGAATTCCAAGATGGTTATAAGTTTTGGATAGGTAGACGGGTTCAGTGCCGAGATACCATATGGGGGAAGTATTGTTTTTTGCTGTTGAGGGGGAGAATCGAAGAACACTAGATTTGTCGGCATTAAATTGGAATCTCCAGTTTTTGGAGTAGACGAACGCTGTATTGAGAATCTTCTGGATGGCAGAAGGTGATAACGCAATGCAGGAGATGTCATCTGCGAGAGCAGGAGTAGAACTAGCAATGTTGTAAATACCCATGTTCGGACATTGATTTTGAATTTCATGAAGCAGGTCGTTGATGAACACCAGATAGAGGAAAGTAGAAAGTAGCCCTCCTTGGCGTACTCCTTGAGAGACAGGAAACCAACTGGAATTTATGTGATTCACTACAACAGAACAGGAGGTATTTGTATGACAATCATCAATCAGAGTCCATAGACGACCGGAAATTCCCAGACGGCTAAGTTTACACATGAGACCGTGTCTCCACACAGTGTCAAAAGCCTTTTGTGTATCTAGAAAGGCGACATATACGGGACTGCCTTGTTCAATATTTTTATGAATGAATAAAAAAGAGTTCCACTAATTTTTTGTCGGTTTTTTTTGTGTGTGTGAATTTCGATCCCAAGGCAGGGGTGGTCCTAAAAATACTATTGTAAAATGTTCTTAAGATTGTAACCTATCAAAATATTAGCAACAAACTTTGAAGGGCAGGCTTGCCTTAAAGGACAAAAAACCGAGCCAAAATCCATATCAAAATCTGTGCTTAAATGGGGAAATGTCGTTTAAGTCAACTTTGAAGGTTAATTTCAACATTGTAGATCATAATTCATGAATTCGAAATAAAAATATGAAAAATTCATATGTATACATGCATGTACGACAGAAAATAACTAAAGAAATTTGATATATAACAATGTGCCTTTTTCTTTTAAAACAAGTTCTTAACACAAGCTACAATATGGTGAATCCTCCTTGAGCTGGTTCCCTGTCCGTGGTTCCGTTCGCATTCGGTACATTGACTTATTGTGCATTGCATCATAACCGGTTGCGGTATGCGGTAGCTGAATGCATGTCTAGAGCGGTCACTTTGTGATCGGAAAGGGGGGGGGTCTTGAGTTCAAGACGCTCTCCTGTCATGGCCGTATTAAACTTAAAGACACAAAATAGCCTTCGACAAACGTTCGACATTTAGAAATGATCTAGTCGCGAGTCTCTCGGATATGACCAGTGTTGATCCTGTGTCACGATAAGCTTTAATCTCGGCTGAGATTCGGCTCGGCTAAATATTTGGACTGACGCCTTCATGGAATCTCGGTGTAGCTCTTTATAATGCATGTCTAGAAATTTACTTACAGCTTTGGCCGATTCTAGCAATTAATGTGCACTTAGTTGACACTGCTTTTCGTTTCAAATAAGTTGGTTGGCTATTAAACCGACTCTGTATCACTATTAATGCTGCATTGCCTACCGTCTCAGTATGTAAATTCCATAAAATAAACTATCACCAAATACTGTTCAAATGATAACTTCCATAGTGTAATATTTTATCTCCCGAAATTGAGGAGCTCCTAAATTAGCGATATACAACTTGATAAAACAGACTATAGAAACTCTTCAATTTCGGGAGATTGCGCCATGGAAGTCATCATTTGAAACGGAATATATAGTGACTGTTTTCATTTTGGGATTTTCATGCCTAGACGGTAAGCAATGCAAAATTAATAGTGATAGGGAGTTAGTTTAACAGTCAACTAACTTATTTGACGCGAACAGCAGTATCACCTAAGTGCATATCAAAATTAAAATTGCTTGAACCGGCCGAAAATGGAAGTAAATTTCCAGACATGAATTATGAAGGACTGCTCCGAAAGTCGGTGAAGGCGTTAGTCCAAGTATTCAGCCGAGCCGAACCTCAGCCGAGATTAGGTCAGTTTCGGCACGAAAAAGAACCCTCATTGCTACGGCTCTAAGTGCTAATCATAGTTATTTGTAGTACGTTACGTGCGGCTCGTGACCTCTCAATACGAGTGAAAAACCTTCTTAGAGATGTAAGAAAAAAATAAAATAAATAAATAAATATTGCATTATATCTATTTCTGAGTATACAGTGACTTGAGAATATCCTATCGTACATAATTTCATTGACTTGTATTTTTTCTTGGGAGTATTTGATAATCCACAGAGTGACAGGAAGCCGTCAGGTAAGGACATTTATTGCAGTATCCTGTTCATATTTCAAAGTCTGTTTTTATCTCATGTTTTAGGAAATGCGAAAAAATGGAAAGGTCCCGTTCATGTGGCAAGGAAATATCATTCAATCACAGTTCGTGTCAAAGTTTGGAGATCACGTGATCTTCCTCCGCCATCTTGGGTTAGTCCAGTCATCGAATTAGGTTCGTTTTTAAATAAGGATTTTTGTAGACTTGTGGAGCTTACGAATCGATGTACAAAATGGAATTGTAAAATTTATTAATTCAAAATAGGTACGAATTTTGTGCTTGTGATTACAATTAACAGGCTTAAGGTCGTCTTTACCCTTGGCTCAAGGTGGCCCATTACACCTTGAAATAGTTTCTCAAATCAGTACGAATTGATTTAATCATAAAAGATATGATGATATATAATAAGTATATATGCCAAAAAGCCAAAAATATGCAAATTTGGATAAAAACATGATTTAAAAAAAAATATTTCAACACATACGAACAAACGACTCTTGCGGATTTGAACTCGAGATCTGCGGCTCACAAGCCCAATGCTTTTTTTTCTCTTTTCTCTTTTTAGCTCAATGCTTTAACCACTGAGCTACGATGATGGACAAACAAATCGATCGATACAAAGAATTTCACAAAACTTAAAAGTCGCCACCTTGTGACGTAGTGTCATAAAGGGTATACGGTTTAATTAGTTAAATGGAACCCCTGTTGGCCCTTGAAATACTAGCATCTGACACCATTCATGCGATTCATCATGATAGTAGATAGTTAGGGGTTTTAATTACGGCCTTATTGGTAGTAATTAATGAAGATGTTATGATGGATCTGACCAGTGCAGTGTATTCAGATGCATTGTTTGGTGTAAATAGTAGAAACCTTTGATCTGTAAAGAACTTATGAATGACGTGATGAGTAAATTATCAGTGGTATAGGGGTCTCCTACAGTATTATGGGTAAATTTAAACAAAGGGAACATGGAATAATCTCTGCATAATTGGCTTCATTTTTAATGAGTGTGTATCCTGGGCATTTCAGTAGCCTAGTGGTGGTGGTGGTGGTGGTGGGGGGGGGGGGCTTGTTCCATCTCGAGTTGGTCCCCCAGTTAACAGAGATCTCGGGTCACAGCTGGTAACGTATTTGCATGAGTAAAAATTCTCCATGGATGTAGAACAACAAAGGAACAGAAATATTCGGATGAGATTGGAGATTCTACAGATCATGACCCTTATAGTATCGAGCTCTTTGACTTCTATCTGCGTATGAAATACAAAGTTTGTTCCTATTACATTACCATTAATAACATATATAAGAAGTTAACACTCAATAATTGTATAAATTTGACCAAATGATGTGCTCGCTTTCATTATGATGGTCCAATTCAGACATTGCCTGCATCATTACGTGATTTGGTAGATTGTCCATCTCGATATAAAATATAAGGATATCTTTTTAACGAAGATTTTGGTCACATTCTAAAGTATGAGTGTTGGCTTTACTCTGATGCAATTGATCTACCTTTCAAAAGCTGGTGACACCTCAATAAGAATAAGCAGTTTTCGAAGGGATGTAAAACAAAACCGTACGAGGAAATTGGTAATTAGATGTTCTTTCAATTCAGTGAGCAGCAACTGTACAGGAGACAGTTTGGCTCATCCCATGGGAAAGTATCCGGATCTTGTTGTAGTGCAGATTGAAGTTTCCATCGGAACTACACACAAGGTGTTTGAGGGACAAGGTATATACCTAATACGAGAAGAATGGCTATTTCCCGAACTCATTAAGTTTTATAATGTAAATAATTTCCTTTCAGTATCATTTCACTGCTAAAACTCATATTGGTGTTGATACTAATGAATTATTGGGAAAAAACGGAAGAAAAAGATGAAATTGTTGAAAGGAGATTAAAATTATAAGATTTTATCTATTGAATGCCGCTATGTAAGGAACGTATTTGTTTACACGGAGACTATAAGCAAATGAATATAATGTAGGCTACAAGTAAAATTTACAGTATACTACAAAGTACATTTAGTATTTTTCAAAAATATGTAGCTGAACTTGATAAAATACAACGACTTTTTACCTGGAGATCAGATATTCCGTACCTTGTAAAACTGCCGTTACTTGCAGGGATTTCGAGTATGTTGCAGCCTACAAAACAAGGTCTTCATTACGGTGGGGTGTTATATGGTTACAGTCAAACGCATGTACGCTATTGGATTGCCTGCGAGAGTAACTTTCCAGGTAACGATATACATGTAATTCATTATCAATCCAAGTCGAACCCAAGATTTTAATTTCTCTATATAGTTAACACGACATCTAAATATGAAGAGGGTATCAGCACAGAATCAACGGTTTTCAATATTGTAACATTCATCTTCGGAAACCCTCGGTCTGTCTCATGTCCGTCTCGCTACTGCTTACAGAGAGCGGTAGGAAGACAAACGCAAGACAGATTGTGGAATCCGAAAATGCGAATGATTAAGGGTGCTGGGTTTTTTTAAAAGTCAAATGATAGATATAAAATGATAAAGAACGTCTTAAAACGTTTTTGGTTACATGGATAACTACGGAAGCCGATAGGTGCCAGGGTATAGAATTAATATTTATTTAACTGGCGGCCGCCACTTAATTTATGTGGCGGCTACCACTTAATTTAACTGGCGGCCGCCACTTATTAACTGACGGTCGCCATATTTATTAACTGGCGGCCGCCACTTAATTCATATATGGCGGCTGCCAATTGCAAAAACAATGTAATTCGTATCGCTGAGTGATTATTTTGGAAATATTTAGAATAGTACGCAAACACGCAGCATCGTTTTTCAAAGTGTATAGGGACAGTCAGAGGAGAAATTGTCTTCTACAATTGTTGACAAGCAAAAAAGGATCTTTTGTCCAAACTTCGTACTCCTAAATTGGAGGGAGGGGGCTCCGTTCATTCTTCAATTGATCAGTTCATTCATTATTACATCTTTACCATTCATTACTACCACCAAAAGAGTGGGGGTGGGGGCCAATCCGCCAATTAATCTTATTTCACATATGAAAATAATTATAGTTTGCATGTGAAAATAATAGAAATTGAACGTTGTCAAAAAAATGGAGGGTCAGCCCCTTGGTTCTACGTATTTAACATTACAATCGAAAAACAATAATTCAATGCTCTTAATTGTGTGTGTATATATATACATAAATTAAGTGGCGGCCGCCAGTTAAATAAATATTAATTCTATACCCTGGCACCTATCGGCTTCCGTAGATAACTGGGATTTTTTTGGGGGTTGATTGATTTTTACAAAAGTCCACAAACCATAATGAGCTGAACCTTCGTTTATCTTCACTTGTATAGGTAAAGCAACTTTGTTGTCAATAATGGACGGATGGGGTGAATCTAATCAGAACGTCAAAGCTAAGCGGGGATCAATGACTGTACGACTGTGGAATTTTCCTGCTACCTCTGTTCACAGCAGACGAGATCCATTGCAAGTCCTACCCGGTTTGAAATATGTGCTGCAGCTTCCTAGCCCTTTGTGGGAAAAACAATTTATGTCTCTCCAGGTACCTTTAACAAGATTTTAAGTAAATTTTCAGATTAACGCTGAAATTTACAAATAGCACGACTGGTGTACTTTTTTTTTAAATTTCTAATAAAGAACCATACGCTTATTGAAAAAGAAAATAAATCCCAGATTTTGAATTATACAAGTTAAGTTATTGTACTTCATTATTTGAAGTAATCTTTACAATATTTATATGCCATGGCAATTGATAAAGAATGTTGTAGTAGAAGAAGACTATCTAAGTTTTTGACCTTGTGTTCGTTCATTTTGACCTTTTGTCAAGAAACCTTGTTCAATTCAAGAATGTTAATTCATCTTTCTAGATTGAAGTACAGAATGGCAAAAACAGGAACTTCCGGTTTAATGGTCTTGGATCGGTTATGAATGAAGAATTTCCATACGGCGGGGTTGTTTATGGTTACAACGACTCCGTTGCGGCGATATGGGTACCCGAAACCTTTGACGGAAATGCAAGTAATTCTGCGGTGTTCTTGGTTGGAGGAGTTTGGGGAGATGGGTACCAGGATCAGAGAACCAATCAAGTTGACATACTTATATCTGTCATGAGTGTTTATGGTAATTTTCACCACACACTTCCAGCTAATGAATGTTTTGTTGTTGAGAAATTCTGTGAAAGGCAAATCAGTTATGAATTAACTTTTCAAATTCCAAATCTTTTCTTGCTAATTCAATACGCACTCATATGGAGCGCCAAATTAACATGTAATTGAAGATGTTATTAATTATCATCATTACTTCAATTATTGCACGAAATATGAATTATGCGAGCATCAAATCAACTGAGTTGTCGAGAGCAATAATTGATTTAGTCCAGACAAAGACCACTGGTTGTATGCCTTTTTGAGAAACAGGCCCCTGGAGAACTGAGTGCCCAGGAGATCTCGGTCCTAGAATTCGGGTACGAGTTCTCCTAGAGAAGTCCAACTTTGCAACCCTATTGTCCGATTCGCTTACTCTCATGAAGTTTCCGAATCGGACACTTGGCTTGCGAGTGGGAAAAGTCGTATCCGGGTACTACGCTTTCGTGAGAAGTATCCTATCTACATTAGGGCACGAGTTCGATCCGGGTTAGAATAAGTCCTCAGTACCCCTTGCTTGTCGTAAGAGGCGACTAAATGGGGCGGTCCTTCGGATGAGAACGCAAAAAACGAGGTCCCGTGTCACAGCAGGTGTGGCACGATAAAGATCCCTCCCTGCCCAATGGCCATAAGCGCCGAGCATAGGCTTAAATTTTGCAGCCCTTCACCGGCAGTGGTGACGTCTCCCTATGAGTGAAATATTCTCGAGAGGGACGTTAAACAATATTCAATCAATCATCTAAAGAAAAACTTCGTCGTTTTTATAGTAAAAATTCTGGGTACAAGTTTCTTTGGGTATGAGTTCTCCATAAGTTGGCCAACTGTCAGTTTCCGTATCCGGGGAGCAGTTGTAGCAAACGCAGTGCCCTCTAGAGTAACAATGAGACATAAGATGACAAATGCAATGAAGCATAATTGGATTAACTAGTATATCAGAATCTTGCGTAAATTAAGAATGACAAATAGTAAAATCTGAATTAAAATTCAAAGTGTAACGAATGCAGAATGCAATAAGGTGAGATGAAATTAAGAATGTCATACTTATAATCAAAGATGTAAGAATGAAGCAAGACGAAAGCAAATAGAAAATTGAAATATGATAATGTGACATGAAAGTAAGAATGCCATGTAGCAAAAAGGAATTTAGAATTAAGAATGGAAATTAAAATGTTATCAGATAACATGAAACTAAAGATGTCATATAGTAAAATCAAAGTACAAGAAGGACGCATTATAATACGGCGGTGATTCCCTTTTATGAATTACAGCTAGGGAAAATGTTCTGTTTATATATGCATGTATGTTGCAGATTTAAATATACAAATATCTACAAACCAACCCAGGAGTTTTAATTCTACCAACAGGATGAGTTTCACTTTATTTTAAAATGCCCTCTATATGATGACTTGAGAAAAAAATATGTTAAAAAGTGTCATTATACGAAACCCAGTGTTTACAAATTGATTAAATTACGTAGTGTCAAAAATACTAAAGTACTGATTAAATTTAGAAAAATTCTGGAATATACAAGAAAACTACGAAATTCCCAAATGGTGTTATACTATTTGTTTAATTCAAATTGTTCATCGAAATTGTAAAAAATTGTTGTCTACTCACTCTCCTCAATGAAAGGTGATTGCTTGATTGTATCTTGCTTAACGTCTCGCTCGAGAATTTTTCACTCAAATGGAGACGTCTAATGAAAGGTGAAGATAACGAACAGTGATCAATCTCATAACTCCTATAAGCAATACAAAATAGAGAGTTGGGCAAACACGAACCCCTGGATATACCAAAGGTGGGATCAGGTGCCTAGGAGGAGTAAACATCACAATGTCATTAATGTCATTTTTGTATATAAAAATGACCGACACGAACAACAGTGAATTGTCCAATTTTAGGGACGACGTGTCTCTTCCTCAGGACGATAGAATAAAAAAGCAAACAAACACTAAAACTAAACTACAAAACCGGATAAACAAAATACAGATGTAAATAAAATTCATATATAAAATTGGATTTATGTATATTCAATGACCCTGTGACTCACGGAAATAAAGAATCGTGGACACATCAATTTAGCAGAATAATTAATGCTATCAATAGAATTAATGCGCGCAAAATTCAGATCTTAAGATATAATCATTTATTTGAAGAGACCTTTAATTGATTGTTACAAGAAAATGTACTGGTGGTCATTTGCAGACATTTTTTTCTGACTGCGTTTACATTTTTAGGTCTACTGGGAAACAAAAGAAACTTAACCGTATTTATCAAGTCAATAGTCCATCCGAGGCAATACATAAAGACTCACTGGATATTTCAAAAATCTCTATTCAATATTGAGATTTAACTAGCTACTATCTGTGCAAGAATTCTTGCTATTGAAAGTAAACCACAGTATTTCATTCAAACATTTTCTTACAAAGTCAGTTGCATTGATGCAGCCTTACTGTAGTATATGCCTGAAATGAGTATATTTTGCGAAACAACAAAGCGACATTTAATTTCTTTCTATTCGTAGTTCCGGTATGCATTCTCAATCACAGTTTAGGACTTCAAATCACAGTCACCAAGAAATATGCAAGGAGCAATGAGACTATGTTTACCTATGGCGACGAAATCTTCCTGCAATGCGTTTCAGGATATCGACAGAGAACTGGAAATCAGTCCCTTCTATGTACAGAAGCAGGAACCTGGAATGCGTCCGTTTTGGAGTGTGAAGGTATTTGTTCACCTGAATCGAATGCTCCAGTGAACCTTTAGGTCGATCGAAGTTTGTCCGTTGCCTAGCTTCGTTCAACTTTTCACATCTACCTCCACACCCTCGCCTCTTTAGTACAGGGAATTGAATATTTTGTCTACGCCTGTTTTCAGTTTTTAAGTTTATCTGAGTCGAAGGTTCAAGTGAGTTTCTCATTGAAATTTATCCTCTGTTGTCGTCGTAAACTTTTCACATTTTCATCTTTTCCCTCTATAACCATTTAGCCAATCTTGGCACAAAGTATTCTAGGCTAAAGGAGATTAAAATTTATTAAATTAACAACAAGAGACCCATGGCCCACATTGCTCACCTGAATCACATTGGCACAAAGTATTCTAGTGTACAGTTGGGCACTGTACAGTTGTTGTGATTTTTAAAAGATCTTTTTATCAATCTTTATTCCCATGAACAATTTGATCCCATATTGTTGCCCAACTTAGCCCCAAAGGATCACAACATGAAGTGAAAATGAATTCACATAACAGAAATGCCTCAACACCAATATGACTAACACGGTCTTGCTGTTCTGGATAAGACCATGGTCAAAGTCTTGCCATAAAAATCTATATACATATTTTAAAGCTTTTCCTTAAATAGTTCAGGAGATATTGATTAGTTAAGGGTTTTTTTAAAAGAAAGTATGTCAAGGTCACAAGATATGATGGTATTACGAGGTCGTCTTGTCTTAAAGAATCTATATACAAAATATGAAAGCCCTACCATGAATACTTCTGAAAATATTTAATAGGTTACATTTTTTAAAAGTAGGTTAAATTTTAAGACCACAGGGTAAAATATTATAGTATGAAATAAAAGTTATTGTGGGTGTGACCGGTCGACAGGGGATGCCTACTCCACCTAGGCACCTGATCCCACCTCTGGTGTGTCCAGGGGTCCGTGTTTGCCCAACTATCCATTTTGTATTGATTATAGGAGTTATGAGATTGATCACTGTTCGTTATCTTTACCTTTCATGGAGTTATGTTGCCAATTGAAATACCGATGTTCTCTGTATTTAGGACCTTTTAGAATAAGTGATTTGAGGTCCTCATTTTCAACTATATCAACATCACCAGTAATGACATGTCCAGCTGAACTATAGTTAATCTATCAAATCGGTATCAAAGCATCCCCGTGTAGTGTAGATTATCCAATAATGGTCCCGTGGTTAGGACGGGGTCACAACAGTGGGGAAAGTTCAAAAAAGGATTATTAATTGATTGTATCTTTTTTAAGGAGGTACTCTACATCGTCACAATGGCTGACTTTCTTTTAAAACATGGATGAAAATATAAATCTCAGCAATATTTGTCTATTCATATAAAAAACAGAATGCTTTCTACTAAACTGCATTTTTTTTTTACTAAATAAAGTAAATTTGAGAGTTTTCAATTTCAAAATACTGTTGTACATATCCTCCACTTTTCATCCATATCAAATTGCTCTGGTGTAGCATACCGCCTTAACGTCTCTCTCGAGAATTTTTCACTCATATGGAGATGTCACCAAGACCGGTGAAAGGCTTCAAATTTAGGCGTTTGCTCGTCGCTTATGGTCATTGAGAAGTGAGGGTTCTTTAGTGTGCCACACCTACTGTGACACGGGACATCCGTTTTTAAGGTAATCTCCGAGGACCCGTGACATTCACACCTGATGCCGAACGTTTGGCGATGGAACTGTCACAACCTGTTTTAACGAATTAGGTCTGTTGCGGCCGGGATTTGAACCACGGCCTTCCGCATGCGGGGCGAACGCTCTAACCTCTGTACCACCGCGGCGGTTCAAAAAAGGAAAACAATTTCTTGAAATAGTAAAGCATTCTAATAGTGAAGACATACTAGTATTCGTAATAAGCTTGTTCACACATGGGTCCCTATAACTAAGTCTGAAGACTGCAGAACAAAAAAAAAACAACAACAAACAAACAAACAAAAAAAAAAAAAACAAGTGTAGTACCACGAATAAGGAATCCACTAAAGCGACTCAGGTGGGCGTTTTAGGTGATTGACCTCTGTATCCTCATATTTCGTGTTCTTGCTTTGAAATGAAAACATAATGATATGCACTATAAGACATTAAGAAAATTATTAACTATATTTTCAGAGCAGTGTTTGTGTCCTTGTAACTTAACTGGTACCGGTCCGTCACTGAAAGAAACAGATAAACTACAAAAAAGAATAAAACAGTTGAAAGAAGAGCTTGCTATAATAAAGGCAACTACATCAAAGGCAAGACGAATGCGTATATCTGTTAATGATTCTCGCCCTTCCGCCCGCGCGGTTGGCATGATTCTTGGGGCGGGCATTTTGGCAACTTTTTTCGGATTCATCATCTTAAGCGACTTAATGATGAAGTCATCGTAATGGATAATGTTAATCGTAATGGATCATGTTAAAAGCACCAAGTCTGAACAGATCATTCAATATACACATTTTTTTCCAGGAGAACGTTTCCTTTTAATTAATATGCAAAGAAAATCAATTAAATATATTTTTTTTAAAAATGTTGTCAAGGGCAATAACTCATGCGATGGTATGTCTTTTTGCAACAATTTCCCCACGATTACTTTAAAGATATAAACTGTAGCAAAACATCAAAATTTTATCATTTGAACCAGTTTTTATGTGTACTTTTTATTATGCTGTTTAAGGAAAATGTGTGTTTTTTCTGATTCTATTTATATATGTCTGACACCTTTTAAAAGATTGTGACATAAACATTTTCTTTGGTTATTGATTGAATTGAACTATGTAAAGTGGAAATTGATATAGTTTTTTCTAGTTTGAACTCATGATAAGGCAAAGTCGCATGAGAGTCATCGTCGGAAACCCATGGTCTGTCTCGCGTCCGGATTGTTACGCTCAATAAGTGGTAGCACGACGGACGCAAGACAGACCATGGGTTTCTGACGATGCTTGAGAGTTGCACTACCTGAAGGAAAAGGTCGTGTTCTATGTCGCATACTTTTAATCCCACATAGAACATCAAACGTGTATCAGAAAGAACTCTCAAGACAATACAGACTCAACAGACGACACCAAAGACAACACAAGGGAGTCGTCGGAATACACCGCAGAGTCACCAAAGACACCGCAGAGTCACCAAAGACACCGCAGAGTCAAAAGGGGAAACAGAAGACAACACAGGGTCTAGAGATGACACCAAAGAATAAAAAGAGTCAAAATGATAATATTACCATATTTATTTATTATACTTTCATGTAAAATACTCGAACCTGATTGGTCGAGAAGCATTTGAAAAAACATATTGTTACCCTCTGAGAACATAAAACACGCGCCCCAGGGTGATAGTATCTAACAACGGGTAACAGTACTTGACAACGGGTGATATTATAAAAAAATTATCACATGCGTCAAATTTATGCGCGTACGGTTCGCCGTAGACTGTTAGACAACGTCATTTGAGCGTTTGTAAAAAATGGGAATATCCGCATCGATATACGAAATATTGCATGACAGTGATTGATCAAATGTCAACAGACGTATGTTTTTCTGCTTTCCTGTTTACATAACATTCAGTATAATAAAACAAATATTGCATGTAGTTGAGGGTAACATTGAAATTTTCACCCCTTGAGAAACCATTGTCAACCTCGGCTACGCCTCGGTTGACAATGGTTTTCTCGAGGTGAAAATTTTCAATGTTACCCTCAACTACATGCAATATTTATATAATAGCACCCTTTTCATACACTATGTACGCTCAAAGGTGCTTAACAATGCATATATACCTTACAACAGAATGTTATACACATAATACATAGAAAATAAATAAAACATTAAAAGCTGTACCTATCCTCACTGTACATATAAAACATGAAAACACAAGTTACCATCAGGCTGTCCAGCACCCTTGGACAAAAACTAAGGGCAAATTTTAGGGGTAAAATTTTAAAAAATTAGGGCTAAAATTAGGAATTTTTAACCAAATTGCGGAAGTTTTAATTATTTAAAAGGACTAACCTTGTCAAATTTGACAATAAAGAAACTCACATGACACACAAATAAGATGTAAGTACAGGAAGGGCGTATTCCAGTGTTCCATGGTCTCAGCTATTATTGGCTATAACCTAAAATCTCAACTCTTTATCACAAAGTCACAACCAATAAACAAGCTTGACACATGGATCCACAGGTCAACTGCCTTTCACTGCATCAGCATTATCTGAATAAGAACTGCAATCTACGTTAATAACACACATTTTGTATGAATGCATTTTGATTTTTCAAGACTGATAAAAAAGTAGGAATTGACATGAAAAATAAGGGCTTTTTTAGGATTTCCCCTTGAATTTTACATTTTTTTTAGGAATTTTAGCAAAACTGAAAAAAATTAGGAATTTTAGGGCCACTGGACAGCCTGTACCATAGATATGCTAGATAAGAATAAACATCAAAAGGAGACACCAAAGACGACAAACTCCTCAGGGGATATCAAAGACAACGCAGAGTCAGGGAAAGACATCAAAGACAACGCAGAGTCAGGGAAAGACATCAAAGACAACACAGAGTCAGGGAAAGACATCAAAGACAACACAGAGTCAGGGAAAGACATCAAAGACAACGCAGAGTCAGGGAAAGACATCAAAGACAACACAGAGTCAGGAAAAGACAACGCAGAGTCAAGGAAAGACATCAAAGACAACACAGAGTCAGGGAAAGACATCAAAGACAACGCAGAGTCAGGGAAAGACATCAAAGACAACACAGAGTCAGGGAAAGACATCAAAGACAACACAGAGTCAGGAAAAGACAACGCAGAGTCAGGGAAAGACACCAAAGACACAAAAAAGAGTCAGGGAAAGACATCAAAGACAACGCAAAGTCAGGGAAAGACATCAAAGACAACGCAAAGTCAGGGAAGACATCAAAGACAACGCAGAGTCAGGGAAAGATACCAAAGACACAAAAAAGAGTCAGGGAAAGACATCAAAGACAACGCAGAGTCAGGGAAAGACATCAAAGACAACGCAAAGTCAGGGAAAGACATCAAAGACAACGCAAAGTCAGGGAAGACATCAAAGACAACGCAGAGTCAGGGAAAGATACCAAAGACACAAAAAAGAGTCAGGGAAAGACATCAAAGACAACGCAGAGTCAGGAAAAGACACCAAAAACAACGCAGAGTCAGGGAAAGACATCAAAGACAACGCAAAGTCAGGGAAGACATCAAAGACAACGCAGAGTCAGGGAAAGATACCAAAGACACAAAAAAGAGTCAGGGAAAGACATCAAAGACAACGCAGAGTCAGGAAAAGACACCAAAAACAACGCAGAGTCAGGGAAAGACATCAAAGACAACTCAGAGTCAGGGAAAGATACCAAAGACACAAAAAAGAGTCAGGGAAAGACACCAAAGACAACGCAGAGTCAGGGAAAGACATCAAAGACAACGCAGAGTCAGGGAAAGACACCAAAGACACAAAAAAGAGTCAGGGAAAGACATCAAAGACAACGCAGAGTCAGGGAAAGACACCAAAGACAACGCAGTCACGGAAAGACATCTAAGACAATTCAGAGTCAGGGAAAGACACCAAAGACAATACAGAGTCAGGGAAAGACACCAAAGACAATACAGAGTCAGGGAAAGACATCAAAGACAACGCAGAGTCAGGGAAAGACACCAAAGACAATACAGAGTCAGGGAAAGACACCAAAGACAACGCAAAGTCAGGGAAAGACAACACAGAGTCAGGGAAAGTCGTCTAAGATAATGTAGAGTCGGGAAAGACACCAAAGACAACGCAGAGTCAGGGAAAGACAACGCAGAGTCAGGGAAAGTCACCAAAGACAACGCAGAGTCAGGGAAAGACATCAAAGACAACGCAGAGTCAGGGAAAGATACCAAAGACAACGCAGAGTCAGGGAAAGGCACCAAAGACAACGCAGAGTCAGGGAAAGGCACCAAAGACAACGCAGAGTCAGGGAAAGGCACCAAAGACAACGCAGAGTCAGGGAAAGGCACCAAAGACAACGCAGAGTCATTCAAGCCCGGCACAGAACAGATGAACAAAATGCTAATTTTATATTCTGTCTTGTTTCCAAAAAGAGCTGAATATTTTTGGCAAATGCTTCACTTCCACATGTGCCCCCCCCCCTTTCCGGAAAAGATGGGGGGGGGGGAGGAGAGAGAGAGGGGGGGAGGGGAGAGGGAGAGAGAAGTCTAGTACAATATAATGATCAAACAAAATATAATAATATACGATGTTTTAGTCCAATCTTCAAAATTCTAATAAGAACAGGTGGTGAGGGACTAAACAATTAAAAAATGCCTGAAAAAACATTTCTTGACTAAATCATGGGAGAGGCCATCCTTCAACGTGATTTCACATTTCATGAAATCACCAGTTCTAATTTATATCCTTACCAATTAACACTGGCAATAAACTACTTTATGCATGTTTTGTAGACTTTCGCAAGGCATTTGATACCGTCATTCATGAAGGCATTAAACTAAAACTCCTACAATTAAATATCAATGGTTTATTCTACAACATATTATGTAGTATGTATAAGCACAACAATATTTTCATAAAAGTAGGGAACAAGTTAACCCTTCCATATACACCAGAGATAGGAGTCCGACAAGGTGATGTCTTAAGACCAAATATTTTTGAACGATTTTTCTAAATTACTGGATGAAGAAACCATTGGCTCTGTCAATCTTTCTTGAAAGAAAATTACCTCTCTTCTATATGCGGACGGTCTTGTACTGCTTTCAGAAAACCAGAATGGACTACAAAACAAACTAAACTTACTTAAAAAATATTGCAACGATTGGTGCTTAGAAATTAGTACCAATAAGACAAAAGTAGTCATTTTTAATAAAAGCGGACACCTGATTAAAGAAAATTTTGTGTTCGGTAACATTGAATGTACTCACAAATATAAATTTCTAGGAGTAATATTATCCTCCTGTGGTTCATTCAAGGAAGCAAAATCTTATCTATACAATAAAGCTCTTAAGGCCTCATTCAAACTTTATAAAGACATCAAATCTATCGATCCACCAATTAAAACATTTTTGCATCTTTTTGATCATATGGTAAAACCCATCGTTTGTATGGCTGCGTGATATGGGGAACACTTTCAACACGCATGCTGGAAAAAGACAGAGATTTATATGATATCTTTAAAAATTGGGAGGTAGAAAACCTGAATATTAAGTTTTGTAAACATCTACTGGGTGCCGGTAAAAGAAGTACTAATATTGCAATAATCTCTGAATTGGGTAGATATCCTATGTTCTGCTCTATAATCCAAAATATTTTACTATATTGGCATAGACTTGAGAATTGCCCAGAATCATCCCTGTTATACAGTGCTTATACAGAGAATATCAATCAGAATTCATATAATATAAATTGTTGGTACAAAAACATTAATTATTTTAAGGAAAAAATGGGCATTTTGGTACCCAATTGTAAAAATCTCAAATTCTCATTTTTCAAAAAACAAATGAAGAATCAGATACGGAAACAATTTTCACTTTACTGGTCAAAACGACGTGAAGAGGGTCAGAAATCAGGAAAACTCACAACATATTTTTCGTATAAAGAAAACTTTACTATGGAAAGTTATATATTTTTAGAATCCCTAGAATTAAGAAAAACTCTATGTAGATTTCGAATTAGTGTACATGACCTTCGAATTGAAAGAGGAAGATATGAATTTACAAAAACCAATTATGGCCAGAAGATTTCTTTAGAAAGAAACAAAAGAATATGTGAATTATGTAATCTTAATTGTGTAGAAGATGAATTTCATTTCCTTACTGATTGTCCATTCTATGTTGAAGAGAGAAATATGTTTTTTAATGGTATATACAAGCTCAACAAAAATTTTATCTATCTAACAAATAAGGACAAATTTACTTGGTTGATGATTAATGAAGACAAACCAGTAATTGTCAAATTGAGTGAATATTTAGTACAAACTTTCAGAAAAAGAGGTGATGCTTTAAAATTGCAAAAATCATTATAGTTTATTATTCATATATTGGTATAATACTGATACTGTCCATTTACTTGTATATATACATGATTAGCAATTCATATATGTATGAACTTGTTTCCCCTACATGATGCATCCACATGCAGTTTGCAGTCTATGTAACCTGTAGTTAATGTTGTAAACTTTCTTTCTTTTTTGAATCTCCTTCTTTATAAACTGTCTTACTGTTATCTGGGCCCAAAATTGGAATAAACTTATCTTATCTTACCTTATCTAATACTACATGTACTATCATTAAAAGTGGAGGGACATTCACTTCTTATCACAGATATACAGCTACCACTTTTTTTATATTGTGTGATTTTAAACATGCGGAGTTACGTGGAGTTAGTTATTTTTACATGTAAAGTAAGATAAATTGGATAATTCTAGGAGGGCATGTCACACAGACACACCCACAAATGAGGACAACGTGTTCTATGTCGATTAAATATAGATTTCTGACACAGCACGGTTAATCTCTTTGATGAATCACAGGAAACGGTAATTGTGTTTGTAATGAGAGTGGTAGGGGTCTTTACCATACCGTCCCTAATAAAACATATTAGGGGATGGTATGGTATAGACCGGTACTATCAATAAGACGAAATCACCGGTTCCTGTGGGTGAATTCTCTTCGCCAAAATATGTTTATCACGTTTTGTTATGACAATGTCACATCATGTGTTTAGTCCATTTGAAAATAATTACAAAACAGAACAAATGTCCAGTAAATCAATGCCTAGTCCATATGCATACCCCTGTTCTACGAGCTCGTTACTGAGCACCCAAATTTTCCCCCTTGAATTCTTGAGTTTTCAGGTGTGTAGCCAGAAAGGAAATGAAGTACATGTATAAAGAAAATACGGCAAGGGGTCTGGGGACTGCCTTAAGGCAAAGCCCTGACCCCCGGAAGCTCTTGGGGTTTTACCAATTAAATCATCTTATTTTTCGTGCATAGAAACAAGGTTATTTGTCAATTTCCAATTCAAAAAGAATTTTTGGTTTTATACTGTTTAATGTCTTTAAGGGACTTTCGAGAGTGTTGTGGCTCATCCTGCTTTTTGCCAAGTTTGGTTGGCCCTGTGGTTCTGGAGAAGAATTAAAAAATGTGAAGTTTACTGATAGACGGACAATGGGTGATCAGAAAAGTTCACTTGAGCTTTCAGCTCAGGTGAGCTAAAAGGTTAAAAAATATTATAGAGAAAATGACAGACCTTAAAGGTTTAAGCTTACTGTTGATGTTAGCAATGTAGGAGAAGGGGCTACGTTGTTTCAGAACATAGTGAGAATGTAGATGGAATTCTTCCTTTTATTCAAAGAAACTTACAAAGTGTCAAATTATTCTACCATAGAATACGAGTGTCTTGCTTTGTTGTTAGCTTTACAACATTTCGTGTTTTTACCGATTACATACTTTTTGAATAAAATGTCAAACAAGAATCAAAGGTTCAGAAGAGAAGAGTTTATTGTTACAAGAGTAGGATACTGATATTAAGTAAAATCATTGCAGATGCCTTGATCTCCCATTCTGAAAATGATATGCAACACATGCTAAACGCCGTCAACGATTGGTGTAGGAAATGGCGACTACGAATCAACACGCAAAAATCCAAAGTAGTACACTTCAGGAAAAACAGATTAAAACGTAGCAACTTTAATTTTCACATAGGGGAAACTTTTCTTAAATATGAGACGTCATACAAATATCTAGGAGTAATCTTCGACGAAAAACGTGAATTTAAAAGAATGCAGAAAACTTAGCTAAATCTGGAGGCCGGGCTCTCGGATCAGTCATCTCGAAAATTCATACAATTAAATCTATTCGAAAAATTATTCACCAATTGTGTCGTTCCTATCTTAGATTATAGCAGCGGAGTTTGAGGATACAAGAAACATCACTGCATTGAGATGGTTCAAAACCAGGCACCAAGATACTTCCTCGGAATTAATCGTTTTACCCCGTTGTTAGCAGTCCAAGGGGAATGTGGATGGATTATGTCATTCTGTCGTCACGAAATAATTATGTTAAGCTTTGAAATCGCCCAATATACATGGAAAATGAACGACTTACAAAACGCGTGTTTCTCTTGGATCGGATGCAAAACAATCAATTTAACTGGAATTTTCATATAAAAAACATTATAGACTCTACACTTTGAAAATATTCTATATCTAGTAATTTACAGCATGCAGAGGAGAAAATACGTTTCAACATGGAAACCGATTGGTTGAATGACTTACAGCATGTTCCAAAACTCAGAACTTACACCATTTTGAAATCATGCTACAGCGTAGAAAAATACGTAACATTGGATATTCCAAAACCATCAAGATCTTTTATGACCATGTTCAGATGTGGAATCCTGCCCTTGCGGATCGAAATAAAGGAGAACCAGTGTCCAGATGTGGAATCCTGCCCTTGCGGATCGAAATAAAGGAGAACCAGTCGAGGATAGAATATGTTCTATGTGTGACCTAAATCAAATTGAGTCTGAAAAACACTTTCTACTAGTGTGTCCCTTTTATAATGAACAAAGAAAAACTCTATATAATGAAATTGGACTATCATGCTTATAACATCAAACAAAAATACTTCAGGAAAGTCACATAATTAAATCATCTATGATAGTAATATACATCCAAATGACTGTACATGTGCAGACATCATTGAATATGTTAAATTGCTTAAAGTGACATATAGGTCCGTTGGGCCGGGTGTAAAATTATAGCATGTATCTTATTAAAATATAGAAGTTGTATTACACATGTCACTATAATAAAAGATTTACTTACTTGCTAACATAAATATGGTGTCTTTGATGTACATGCATTCAGATCACGAGTTTTGGAGAATTCAGTTTTCATTATCATTGAAATTATTCTAAAGATGGGAGATGCTGTGTAGTACACGAGTATTTTGGTATTGTTTAATCACACATCTAGTTATAAGCCTTTAGAAGTTTCATGACGTTCTATCTTATTTAGTTAATAGAACGAGGTTTCGGAAAGCTCAATAGACAGATGATATAGTAACAATCTTTACTAGCACCAAATACTTTCTAGAAATATAAATCTCTGGAATTTGTTTCAGTATAGACTGTAGATTTCGAGAGGATAAGCATTCTATAATTACATTGGATATTACACTTCTGGGGACTGGACTTCACGGACCATTTTAACATTGTTATTTAAACAGGCTTATCGTCATATGTGAATTCAGCTCAGCGGTAAACATACAACGGACCACAGGGGATTAAGACAGCCCCTATGAAAAATACAATGTCTTTCTAGGGAATGGGTGTCCTAATTTTTCTACATAAGCCCTGTGAACAGACATATAGGCCAATTTCTTGTTCGTCTGTGTGACCGGATTTGATTTAAAACCATGTGGCAAATTATTGATACATGTACATTATCATATCTCACATTTGCACACTCTTGCCATTTGAAAGATGATATGGCCATAGATTACTTTTATGCACTTTATTAAGAAATGCCCTTTTTGCTCACCTATACTTACTATGATTGGTACAGATTAAGTTTCACTTTTACATGTATTAATTATAATGACCTATTCAACATGATATTTTAAGATACAACAGGGCCATAATTAATTATTAAAATGCAAGCATCCTCAGGTAGTGTATGTTCAAATCATGGTCCCTTGGGGTAGGGTGGGGCCATAAAGTTTTATATGGGAATTTTCAGGGAACAATCTTCTGAAGACTGGCAGAACCATAATTAGTCATATCAATATGCAAACATTTTCAGATGCAGATTTCTAATTAAAATAATGGCCCCTGGGGGTCAGGTGGGGCCACAATAAGGTATCAAAGTTTTAAATAGCAATGCGAGAATTTTTAAAAAAGAAAATACTCTTAAGACCAGCAGTTCCATGTCATCAATATGCAAGCATCTTCAGGAGAATAGGGTAAGCTAGGGCCTTAATAGGGGAGCAGTTTTACATCGGAATAATCTTTCAAAATTTTTCTTTCATCTATGTATAAGTACACAAATCAAGGAAGGCAATAGTAGCATCATGTCATACTATCATGGCGACGGTGTGATGGCGCACGTGACAGTAATAGGATTTCATAAAAACCTTTTAAAAATCTTCGGAGGAACAGCAGGGTCATTGAGTGTTGCGACTCATCCTCTTATTAGAGTAAACTTAGAGCTAATATTCTAATTATTACTTTATACTTTAATAATCTCCATTATGTACAAGAAATGTCTACATATTTTCCCCACACACTAAACTGCATATTTAGCCCAATTATAAGGTAACCATGTTGAAAAGACACTCATCAAACTTCATACCCAAAAGTTTTGGCGAAAGCATAAACAAGCCCCATATTTTTTACTTTAATCTTCCATATTACTACTAGACTTTGTCTTGACCTTTACCTCACAATGCTGGACTTTGTCTTGACCTTTACCTCACAATGCTGAAATTTGCGCCATTCTTAAAAGGAGGCCTTTGTCAAATTTTATACAGATGTACGATGTAGCAAGGACATGACAACAAATTTTCTGATTTTGGCCTTTCGTTACTGGATTTTGCTCATTTCCGAAAAGACTAAAGCTTGCAAGCATGCCTCAACCTGTTTGACGCAACATACATTGTCTACTGGACCAACTCATTTCCCCCCAATTTACATGTACCTTAGTTCCATAGAAATAGCATAATCTGTTTAGAAACAAGTTATATTCCACTTACATATTTCTAAATTCTCCAGCACTGACTAAGGTTATACTAACTACCAGCAGAACTGGGATTGACATTCTCTGATCTATTCCAATTTTCCCCCTCAGAGAGCTACAGTTCTGCTACCAAACTCAATAGTAAATACCCATGCTCTTTTCAATTTCAGTTTTAAAAAAAACACATTACAATGTTGGTTTGACTGCTTTATTAAATCCAATATCAGTACACAGACAATTCCCCATGGCATGTCCAATATGCAGCTCCATTGTAACTCATCTGCTTCCACTGCATGACAATCATTGTTTCCTTCCATTTTCTCACAAAATTAATTCTTTTAAATATCTTTTAAATACTATTTTTTCAGTGGGGGTTTTCAAACTTTTTTCTATTCTTCTATTTTCTAATCTTTTTTTCTTTCTTTTTTTAATATTCCCCTCTTTTTATATGTACTAGTGAAATAAAACCACTCCAATGCTCATGCATGTACTTCCATCAAAGATATCTTTTCCCACAAAAACAACGACACACTGTTTACTTTTAAGACAGATATACATTGGAGTGATTTTTACACAGTATTGATGTGTGGCACCACGCAAAAAGCCAAGCTACACCAATCTGCAAAAGAAACTAAGAAATAAATGAATAAAGAAAAGGTTACAGGAAAAGCCTTTCAAAGGACCCTCCCAATCACATTGATCTCTTCACTCTCTTTTTCATTCTTTACATGAAACAAAAAATGTCCTTGATGATAAACAATCATGAATATGTTGCAAAACATAAATAAAACAAAATGGGCATAGTAAAAACCTACAGTTTATGAATATCAATAAAAAATGATGAGCTTTGAATCAATGAATTTTGAATACACTAGTTATTTTTTGCTTTTAAGTTTTTGGTTTTTTTTAATGGCCAAATACTATTGATTTCTTCTTCTATTGACAAGCTTTTTTTTTTTCTTTTTCTTTTTCTCTTTCTTTAATATTTTGATGCTTGCTTCAGTATGGAGAATAGAACGCAGCTCTTCTGAATCGACTGAAATGAGAAATACAATGATATTTTAAAGTAACATTTTTCATTTTCTTTTCTCTTGTGATTAAGGTATCCAACCTAAACTCACCGTGTGAAACCCATGAGGTACAACCTAACCCCATAGGTTTCACAAAATGACCAAAAATAGAACCAAATTATATTTCTTCAATGAAACTGTAAGTAAATGACTACTACCATTTTGAAGGATTTTATCCGACACAATTTACTGTGTGATTTAAAAAGAAAAACGTAATTCTCTGATTAAATACTGCTTGCATTGATGCCAATAGAAATATAAACCTTGAATTAAAAAAATTGAAGAAAAAAAAATTCTCTCATCATAACTTGCTTGCATTGATGCCCATACAAATTAAAAAAATTCATGAATGAAAATAAATTTCCATTGTAGTCTACTTATTGGTTGGACAGCACCTACTGACAGGTGCAAAGCAATATTCCCCTCTTCGATGAAAGGGGCATAAAAATATTGCATTTCTTCTTTCCTGAGGAATTGTGGAAACTTGGATTTCATTATTGATGGTTCGCTATTTCCATTTTTGCTGAGATTTAAATTTGTGCAAATGTCCAAACCATCAACCGTTAATTGACCTTGCAGTAAATGCTGAATTGTATCAAATCTTTTAAGAAGAGTTAGCATATTACTGCATGCAAGATAAATTAGTGGATGAAATACTAGGAGTTACCTTGTAATTATGCAAAGTATAAGTGACTGCATATGTACACAAAAAAAAAAAAACCAACCAAGAAATGTTTCAGAAACAATTCGAGATATTGAGTGGGCAATATCTTCCTATGCCCAGAGTGGATTGATCCTTAACCTTTACCCTCAAAATCAATAGGGGTCATTGGTGTCAAAACAATATGCCCCCTCTTTTGTGTTTGTGAAACACTCATACTTCCATCACTAAGCATTCAAAACTTATGACCAAGGTTAAAGTTTTTTAAAAGTAGGCCGAACTCCAAGGTGAAGGTCATAAGGTAAAAATAATTTGATAGCAAGAGAAAGATCTTGTCACAAGGCATACATACATGACATATGAAAGCCCTCACTCTAACCATCAACAAGTTATGGCCACAGTTAGTTTCTGTGGACAAACAGACAGACAAACCAAATACTATACCCCCCCCCCCCATCTCCAATTAGTGGGGCATAAAAAATACCACCAACATGCATTTGCCTACAAACCCTAATTTTAGCAAATAAACACTGCAGTGGGGTTGTTGGGGTTTTTTTTGCCATTCACTTCCCACTCTGATAAAAGCAGTAATGAAGACAGTATGAATTTTCTATTGGTTAAACAAACACCTTTGGTCGGTGTCATTCCGTCATTCCTGGAAAATGGAATAGCTCATAATATTCCCCTTGAGCATACTGACTCTCATTTCATGGCTTCACTTAAGTCTGAATAGCACACTATACTAGTAGTATTCTAAGAAAATAGTAAATCCTCACATGTTTGTAACACATTACGCAATAATATATATTGGGAGACATTTTACACCACAATTCATAATAATTATGATGCTCATGCTTCAAATCAACTACACCTGCTTTAACAGGAATAATACACCCCAACAGGGCTCACTCAAACTGAGTCACATTTGAAATGCAGCACATTCATTAACTTCTACAATGAGTACCTACTACCTCTTTGTTTTAAATTTACTGCGAGGACACAATTGCACAGACAGACAGACTGGGTGATTCCTATATACTGCCAAAACTTCATTTGCAAAAGTATAGTAATCATTCTCTTTTCATACAAAACACTCAACCAATCATCAGACAAAAAGAGCACACAAATTGCCAGTTCTCAAGGAGAAATCTGAACCCCTTAATTTAGCCCCAACCTGAGCCATAGGCTAAGAGATGACAAAATTTTATTTGGTACGTTTGAATTCCAAATATATATTATAGTTTTCTCATGTTAAATTTTTAAAGTCCGATTATGAAAACCCCTCCCCCTTTTCATTTAATATTTTCTTTTTCCAGCTGGTTCTTCCTAAAAGTGAAATATTGCTAGTTCATATTGAATGTACATAAAGTAAGCAATTACATTCAGTGATATATAATATTAATTTACAATATCAGTAGATGTGCATGAAAAATCATGGCTCAATATTTAAAAAAAAAATATATCCACCTTTTCATCAAACAAAACTGCTCAAATTTTTACATGTCCTAAACAACAGTTAAGAAAACAACAAAAAAACTATGTCTTGAACCTGAAAAATAACTTAAGAAGAAGAAAATCATCTTTTTCAAGCGTTTTATCACTCAAGGTATGGGTAATCTCATTTTCTACATTGAAATGAATATGTCATTTCTTATCCACCAAGCACTTTGGACTTGACAATATAGATCGTGCATTGAAATATAATAAAATAAATATTGTATTCCACTTTGTTTACTGGAAGAAAGATATATATCCTCATATTGTGATCGATGCAGCTTTCTGACATTTCATTTCCTTCACTGAATTAGAGAAATAAGTAAATAAAAATTTGGCTAGTCTTTAATTCGTCCATTCAGGAGAAAGACAAAATGGAGCAAAATAAAAATGGGGGTAAAATTTTCTGTTACGTGGTAATAACACTTTAATCATACAGATATCAGAAATAGTCCCAGTTTCTCTTGATATTAACAAGCAAAAATATCTTACGGACCCATTAATTTTTCTATAAATATTTTTATTGTTGAAATCTTTATCAAAAAATATTACAATACACTTTTAAAAATCGCAATATATTGCAATCTGAGAATTTCTGGCAATAAGCACAATAATGCAGAAATTCTATCTTGTCTGTGAGAGGATGGACTTGTTTTACCAGAAAATCAGACAAACTAGGGTAACCAGAGAAGCTTTGAATTTGTTAACTTGTACAATACATGCTTTACCATTATATAATAAACCAAAAATGTCATTTGAATATTTATATAAGAGACATAAACATCTATTTCTTCACAGACTTTTCTCTGATTGTTTTCAAGAAATGTTAAATTTTCATTCTTCATTGGGTTATGAAATAAAAATTTTGCCAATATTGATGACTTCAAAGATACTTAGTTGCATTGCCTACATCTTCCTTATCCTCTGAAATGATAATTATCTTGACACAATTCTCTAATTTAATACAAAATCTATTTATGCTGAAATATTTCTGGTTGTAAATTGATTCAAGATAAGGAAATGTTTTAACTATTGTATTTAGGTCTCTGCAATACTCCAGCATGTGAGATACGGTGAGATACTTTTGTATACAAGGGACATTAACCGAGGCTGTAACTTGTTGGAGTAGTCTCTGCATATACCAGTAGTTATTTAGATGGAACTGTCTTTATCGTATTCTAGCATATTATAAATCTACTTTTGTCTGAAATAATTCCATGGAATTTTTAAGATGTGGACATCACAGAAATTTGAACCACATGGAAATTTTTAAAAGTACAAATATTTCAACAATACTATAAAATTACAGGAATACTATTGGAGAAATGAAAGATTACTGACAATTGGTTACTTTTAAATCCCTGCATACCCAAAAGTACCACTGTCTACTGATGCTGTGCGATGACCATTACGCTTACTGTATTATTTACAATAGATTGAGATTAAGCATTACCTTGGCCTTCGGGGTGTGTACCCCCCACCACCATACGGTGATCGAAACCTCCCCCTTGGTCTGAATCCCCTTGGTTTTCTGTTGGTTGTACTAATTCCTGGTCTGTTAGTTCGCTTTACACTGACCTGTAATAAGAAGCAATGTCATAAAGAGGTTTAAAATTCTATCATACATGTCTAGACAGGGTTTGACATTTTCTTTTTTGAGCACTAGACCAGTCAGGCTACTTCAAATGATTTTTACTAAACCTGACCTTACATCCACTAGCCCTGACCAACTTTCCAGAAAAAAACCCGATAGATTCTTCATATTTAAATACTTAATTCAAATGACAAACGTTAAGTTTGAACTAAAACATATTGAATTGTCTCAAAATAATCTGTAGTCTCATCATGCAATTTCATGGTTACTGCAGTTGATCTACCTTAATTTGCTTGCCCCAGAAGAGGGACTCAGAATTACAACATGAAGTTGTGAACTAACTGAGATTTCTTTCTTTACCTTAATTTGCCTGCCTCGGAAAAGTGATTCATCCAGAGCTTGAGCAGTGGTTACAGAGTCTTTGTCTGCAAACTCTACATAAGCAAATCTGGGGAAAAAAAGACATACATTGAAAAATATTTACATCTTCAATCACCATTTGGATAAAGTACTTGTACTAAAATGACTGAAATGTACAAACCATGTATCTACATTACACAGGAAAATGTTTAGAAAACTTGTTATCTAAACATAGATACCAACTCACACTACACTGACGGGCCAATTTCTGGTTACTTTCAAGTCATTAACACCCCTCCCCATTTTTTCTATATTCATGTACAACATTCCAACACCACCCACTTTTAGCTAACTTATCACTCTCTTTTAGAATGGTCAAGGTTGGCAGCTATGTAAATAACATACCCTTTTGGATGACCCGTATATTTATCGCAGAGTATGGTGACTCTATTGACTGATCCACATCCATGGAAATGTTGCTCAAGCTCTTCTGCTGTGGCCCCATAGTCAACCTGTATGTGAAAATAGATAAATATCATGTGACAATCCAAGAAAGGTAATAAATTGAAATCACTATCCATTCCCACCTTGATATTCCCAAAACTAATACTACACACCATAGTCAAACATGTTTACATCTAGAGGATATCTATATTGCGTGTTTTGATAATTGGTTTATCCAATGAATAGTCGAATAATTACATCATATCAACAAGTTGGATAAAACTAAAATATCAAAATACGCAATTATAGATGTTCTATTTATCTCAGTCTTCTTTTCGCTTTATTTCGAGATGATCTCCAGTATGGTAGAAACAGCTGATTGAATTTGTTTTGAATCCGTGGCTCAGGCGTCTTACTTATTAATCTTCCTTACGGTGGAAAAAAAACAGTGCGCTTATGATCGATTCATGTACATTACAAAAGGACATTTTTATAATTACAAAAGAAACCATGGATGAAAATAGTTTTAGAAGACATTATAATTTATAATTAATAATGGTTTTGCCATTCCAACAAATTAACAACTATTGACCAAGTATCTATTTTTTGACATAGGCCTGACCTTCTGATAAAAGTTTGATGTCGCCACCTTTTTGAAATATACATGTGTAACAACGATCAATGAAAGTAATATTTTAATGCAGCGTTATTAGAATGTTCAACAGTTTACAATGAAAAGGAGAAGTGTATGTGTATTTGGATTTTATTCACATGGTTTCTTTGGATCTGAGGACGAGAAGAATTCCTGAGGCAATTTAGTATTAAAGTAAAGATATATGAGATATATGGCTCCAGAGAAAAGAGACTGTGCTTGTGAATGCTAGATACCGCAGCATGTCGAGGTACTTTCGATTAGGCCTGTCCAGTTGGCAGTTGATTCCTTGTCAATGATAAATACATGTAGTGTGGACATCTCTGTTTTCTGATCGTAATTTTTTAGCAGTTATTGATCGAGTTCACATTTTCATAACTGGTAACTTGCATTATGTCAGTGAGGGCAACATCATTTTAATTTTGCTATAAAAAAATTCTAAATAAATACAGAATAACAAGTTATAGGCTTTATTTCATGTATCGATATGCATAAACACAGAAAATAGGTTATCCAAGAGGGGACAGTGTCAAAAGTAGTTCGGACCAGAAGTGCTATATCAAATGGGCGTGTGATAAAGTTAATGCATTATCTCACTTGAAATATACACCACATGTATGAGATAAAATGTCGTTCAGAATCTTCGTCAACATCCTTCATATTTGTTGCTTATAATGAATTTTCCCCTTAAAGATTTTTAATCATTTCTTCTACCACATACACTGGATTGTATCTAATTTCATTTTTCTTACATTGGACATGTATACCTCATAGCTAAACATTTATATACAAATACCAAAACCAATGTTTATTTTAATCAAATATCACTTAAATGTTCACAAAGAGGTTCATATGCTTTACTCATGTTAAATATACTTGACAAAATTATTTGAATACAACAAGATTAATTTAATCAGAATTGTAAATAGCAATAATTATTCAATTAGCTGATTTCATAATGGCATACTCAAGACATTACACGGCTGTAAAGCAAGGCCATCACAACACTTTTTGGTATGGGGACTGGATGCCCTTTAATTATCAAAATCATCATCGTTTTTGATAAATTGGGAAAATTGAATTTACTGTCTTTTTCATCCGAATAAAGTTTTAAACATAAGAATAACAAAATATCATTATTTTTCATTTATTCAGTTCTTGACTTTAATTATCAAGATTTTCCCTGCCAGTTTACATTGTACAACAGATTTTTAATTTATAAATGCATTTGGGAAAGTTTGCTCATAAAACTGGGAAATCATCTTCATTATGAATAAAACACATATAAATACTTTATAGTTTTTTTGTATTGTTTTTTAATGGTGAAAATAAGTTAATTGACATGATTGATTGATTGTCTATTCATTAATGTCCCTCTCGAGAATTTTTCACTCATATGGAGAAGTCACCATTACCTGTGAGGGCTGCAAAATTCAGGCCTATGCTTGGCACTAACTGCCTTTAAGCAGGGAGGGATCTTTATCGTGCCACACCTGCTGTGACATGGGGCCTTGGTTTTTGTGGTCACATCCAAAGGATCGCCCCATTTAGTCACCTCTTACGACAAGCAAGGGGTACTGAGAAACTTATTCTAACCTGGATCCCTAAGGGCCTAACAGACATGAAGTTCACACTTGATCTGCAAGTCATCAATATCAGACATAAAAAAATCTGCTCATTGTCTACAAGCACAGCAATATTTTAAAGTGTGGAAAACTGACAGAAGGACAGACAGACACTAAATAGATGCTCTGACCATTTCATGGCAAGGGCATAAAACGAAGATTCTTGGTGATATCACACATTTTGATATTTTTTCCTATAAATTCTCTAGAGAGTAACCGGGCACGTACTGAATCATACAAGCTGTAGATGCCTGCAACTGTAACATCAATTAAAGTCTAAAAGAAATACATTACCGACATAAACAGACTTGTAAATGCCTATAACTGTAACATCAATTAAAGTCTTATTGCAATTCACCTTTGAATTAGAATGCTTTGGCCGATATAGTATTGCGTTGTGTAACGACACAATTGAATCTGTTTGTAATACAATTGCGAAATGCAACAGAAACTCTCATTGGTCCATATGTATAAGTCCGCCCAAATTCCCTTATACGGGAGTAGTCAGCATTTGAAAACATGACGGCCAGATGCTAGATGAAAAAAAACCTTTAAAGGTAGAAAGAGAAAAAGTTGTATTTTTGTTTTGTTGTCTCATAAATTTAATATCAAAAAAATTCCTAACATATTTTCCTACTATACTTGTGTCCAAACATACCTTCAAATATTTATTAAAGCCCCATACGACCCAAAAACTCGATCACAGCTTTTGATGTTTTCGTTCATAGACGTAGCCATGTTAGGTAGTCAGTCAATTCGAATCCCGGTTCATTTCCATACTGGCACAATAGCGTCTAGATGTGTACTAATACCCCACAAATATTTTAGCTAAATAGTTTAAATAATATACCACCCCAGTCCTATTAAATGATAATTATTCAAATAGCTAAACTCACGGCAATGCGGCTTTCATTAGTCATGGGCGGCCGGTCTCCATCTGATCTAATGAGCTTATGTAGCATTTTCGGTAATCAAGAGCTTATTTTACCTTTACAAAAAATGTTTTAATTTCTATTAATTGTTCGTGTTGATAATAAATGAAGAGCAAATACATAACTTACAACCAATTTTATGAATAGATACCAGTAGCAAGAGTTCGAATTGACCGGCTACCTAACATGGCTACATCAACAAACGAAATCATTTGAAGCTGCGAGTTTTCGGGTCGTGTGTGGCTTTAATGAATATTTGAAGGTATGTTTGGAAACAAGTATATAGTAGGAAAATATGTTAAGATTTTTTTATATTGGATTTATGAGACAGCAACACAAGAATACACTGATATCAGGCCTCAACCATCTGCAGCTTTTTGTGACCCGTAAATGGAAGGTTTTTATAAGAGGTGGATCTTTTTAGAGAGCTACAGTTCTCCAGCTGCACTGAATCCACTCGAGAAAGTGGGCGGGCTGTAATCGGCCAATGAAAACTCTTGTTGTATTACATCAAACATGTCATTCAAATTGTTCAATCGTCTCATTCAATTGTGTCGTCACACAACGCAATACTATATCAGGTAAAGCGTTCTAATTCAAAGGTGAATTGCGATAAAGAAATACTCACATTACCGACATAAACAGATCTATTGTCAGCATCCATTTTTTCTTCTGCTGATGGAAAAGCACCTAAAATAAAACATGAACATTCTTACTCCAAAATACCAGAACACACATGATTGTATATAATAATGGCAGGTCAATCAGCTGATGCTAAGTGATATCACAATCTAAATATTCAAGGTAAAATGAAATTGCTAGTAGTTTCTAGGTTTTCCTTGAAGTCTTTTTGGTGGGTTTTTTTTTTTTTTTTTTTTTTTTTTTTACTGTTGGCAAATGCATCCCTATTGTGATCCATCCTGTCCCCAGATATGACATTTGAACAAAATAAATTTATGCTAAATATGATATACAACCCGACAAGATAAGAAATTAAAGAAACAATTTTTGAACAAAATATTTTAGTTGCATCCCAACAAAATATTTCCTTTTTGTTCTTGAAGACTATGATATGCAGAGTTGTCGAAAACTGTCGGTCCTGTCGGCAAGGCCGGTAAAATTTTCGCTGGACCGATAATTTCTAGAAAATGTCAGTCCAAATGACCGTTTGAAAATATCGGGTGTGATCAGATTATTTTAGAGCTTGGGTTCGAGATATGCAAATGAAGGTCACTCAAAACAACATGGCCGCACGGCCGATCAAATTTATGAAAGGTTCTCTACCCAGGAAGAAAAGACTGGTCGTGGTAGCTCATTTGTAGACCGTTCACTTCGTAACTGGAAGGTCGTGAGTTTAAGTTCTGCTTGTGCCATGATGTGCCAAGATGTAAATATATCCTCGCCAAACGCTCGGCATTTAGCAGTGAGAGTTACAGGTCTTTCGGATATGACCTCCAATGTTGCAGCAGGTTTTAACATGTTAAAGAACCCTCACTACTACAGCCTTGAGTCAAAGTACAAAGCATAGGTCTAAATTTGTAGTGTTTCACCTACAGAAGGTCACGTCTCAATATGAGGGGAAATTTTCTGACGGGACATAAAACAAACAACTTGGTAAGAAAAGAAAAAGTGCTGAACCTGGACCACTTAGAAAATTATGAAGGCTTCCGTGGTGTTCATGAGTTCCAAGATGATTGGAAAACTGACCATATTTGGCTGAATATCATGAGTGGGAGATGCATTGCTGTTATAACAATAAATAAGAATAAAAGGCATTTTGGTCCAGTTCTTTTTTCTTCGTTCTTTCTAAGAAATACAAGGTACATGTATCTGGTCTGACAAAACTTTGTCCAGTCTGACAGAACCTTGAACTCTGTCAGACCAAATGTCTGACAGTGATTTAAAAAATTTCGACAACTCTGCACATATATGCATATTCCTATGTAAAACCTTGTACATTTATTGTGTTCCCACCATGAGTAAGGGGCTATGACCTAAATAACTTGAATATTACATGAGAATGTTTGCATTTATTACTCTGTAAACACTGATTTGAAAAGCTCACATGCAACTATGGCTATTTAATTTTTTTCCCCACATAGATGAAAAAACCTGTTATTGTGTGCAAAGTTAAATACTGTATGTACAAGGGGTGTCTTGATTCTACTGACTAGCAGTGGTTGGAGAAGTCATGTTCATCTGTGTGTCCACTTCTTTCTGCATCTCTTTTAGTTTTTCAGCCTCCTCCTCCATTTCCCTTACCCTTGCTTTGATTGCTTCAAGTTCCTACATTGAAAATTTCATAATCAAAAGGATATCACAGTATTGTTTATTACTAAATAAACCAACTGCTCCTAATCTTATGGTCTCATAGTATGATTCCTCATAATAGTCAGTACTCAATGTCTAAATTTGGGACTAATCAGGGCCATTGACATCGGAAAAAGTAGCATTTGTCCAATTTGGTAGTGAAATAGAAATGTTTCAAAAATTATCAGAGAACATAAAACTTGCCAGTTAGTTTCACAAACCCATAATTGGAAAAATCACTCAAATAACAATGTGGGAAAACTGGAGCCATTTTCTTGTTGAGAATGGGGCCAAGTAGGCCAAAATTTTGGAGAATCAAGGGCCCTAAAATTATTGCCAGTTTAGGTTCAATATCCCATGGCTGCACGTAGATCTTACACTACAAGTCCTGTTGCTTATTTTTGAAATTTATTGCATGTTTACTAATGTAATTGCCGACTCCTGTGATTATATTTGCATATAAAGATTAATATTTATTCATCGAGTTTACGATATATTGAAACAAATTTTTATTTATTGTAAAAATAACTACTCCATGTATGATACCACCATGCTATCAACTGTTGATGGATGGTGGTCGCAGTCTTCACGAAAACTCAGTGGTCCGAAGACCAAGGCCAGTGAATTTTATGGTCGGGTCAGTGAAAATTAATAATCAGGAAGTCCGATGGGCTTGTAGACTTTTTGTAAGTCACATTAAACATAATGTTGGATTTAGATATTCTAAACGTCTTATTTGCTTAAATTTACAATCAAAATAAAAATAAATTTTAAAAAATATCACATAAAGTAAGTGTTTGGACATCGTGGTTTGTTTATTTCATAAAGAACGATAACTATACTTGTAATTTTTATGATAACTTGTACGCTGATCACGTGAATATTAAACGTACAACTAGTTGAAACAACAAAAATGGCCACATTCTGTATTGCATTGCACACCGGTAATTGCTGCTTTATTGCATTGTCCAATTAAAATGAACTTCGACAATTGCAGTTATCTCTGATTTTATGCAATTTCTATAGTTTATAGAATTAATCAATCGTTTACATTTGATGTTAGTAGAGAAGGCTACTTCCTAAGGTGCACTTGGGCTGTTCATGTTTGTGAAAAATACGTGAATTTGTAGTCTTGTTGTTTGCGGGCGAAGAGAGAGAAAATACCGTGTACGGTGTTGTTTTTCTGGTATCGACAGAAAGGATGTCTTGGGGTGGATATGGATATGAGTAATAACCATAGTTTCAGTAAATTAATTGTACAATTATACGATGCATTCCATAATGTATGTGATAAACATATGAAAATTTAGAGGGCCAGTAAATTTCACTGTGGGCCAGTAAATTCAGACAGTTCACTGGTCTGACTGGCCAGCAAGTTTTAAATGTTTTCGTGAATCTTACGCCGAAGATTTTCGAGTAACTCCTTGGTAGTGATGTACATCTAAATCTATCACAATGCATATCTTACCGGATCATCTGCTGTTGAATCATCTGCAACACCAGCTTCTGCTTCAACCTCACCACTCTCCAATAACTGGGCTTCGGTGTCAAATTCACCATCATTTTCATTATCGTCTTGAAACTGTTCAGTTTCGTTATCGATTTCAGCCATATTCAACGGCTTCGATTTAAAATAAAGGTATACTAAATGTTTGCAGTAAATACTAATTCATTCCACGGATTCCTTATTGAAGAAAAAATATGGAGTGGGGAAGATTACGACTGATTCATTCGTTCCTCCTATCACAGATTTCCCTCTTCTCCGGCGTTGTTTACAACACTTTATTTATCTTCATTGTCAGAAGAGTTCGTTCTTAGCATTCACTAATACCAGAAAAATATTTCATAAGACAGAACGGAGTATAAAATACAGAGAGAAAACTAAGGATGAAATATAAATGAATATCCAAGTTTAGTGAATGATTAAAAGTAATTAAAAAGGAAATACCTCGATCACAATTCTTATCATTTAAAATGTTACAAGTTTTTATAGATAATAAAATAAATGTAATATTATACTAAGTCCTTTGATAAAAAAAAGAAGAGAAAAACGATATTAAAATTTAGTATGCTATGAAGAAATTTATATCTATGTAAGAATCTTTAATACTTGTAAATTCGTAATTGTTTAGATCAAATCTGACGAAAACGTCAAGAATTCTGTTCTTACTACCCCCTTGGAGCAACTAGTCACACCCTACATTATTTGTTTTCTGCAACGGGAAAAGGTGAATAAGAAACAAACCACCTCTTGGTAAGTATTTAATGCATGATTCCAGTCAAAAATATTACATTGAAGAGTGTTATATGTGTAAGCCATAAAAATATACCATTGGAAATTAATGTTAATTTATGCGGTCGGACATTTTGGATAAGAAAGGTAGGCGACAAGGTTAGCCAATTTGGCAACCACTGTTGTCCTGATTTAGAGTAAACTGGGGAACTTTTTTCCAATGGGATATCTTGCCTTTAATATGAGAGGGAAAGAGCATAATTGAATGTGTGTTTATATATGCAATAATAACTTGTATATGCTGATCTCGTATTGATGAATTAATGACAACAATGTCAGTGCAGAATATTTAATTGTGCTTTAAATAGTCACAGAAATAGAAAATTAAGGATATATATATATATATTTGCTTGTTTGTCTATATATTGCAGTTGATATGTTCATGGATATTTATTAATGACTTAAAGTGCACTGAAGTCTTATACTTGATATAAATATGTACAATATACCACTTTAATTATTCCTTGCATTAGTGGGGGATATGGTAAAATATGAGATTCCTCTCACTTTTACCCCTGATTTTACATATAATTAACATCAGAGCATATTACATTGAAAACCTGGAATTGCCTACTACCAGCTGGTGTCATGTCTGACATGCCACCATGAAATCTGATTTGTTCCTAAAAGATCATTTTGCATGCTAATAATCACTAAACCAATGCGAGACACCAACTTTTCTGTGTATGACGTTCACTATAGGATTAAGCATTCTTTTTGAAGAATTTATCAATGTGTAAACTCACTTTGCACTTTTATTCAGTTTTTGAGTAAAATGTCTGGAGTTTACACATTGATAAATTCTTCAAAAAGAATGTTTGATTCTTATAATTCCAATTCATTTACTGTATTAACTATTTAAAAAATATGAATAGTTTCCCCGCACTACATTATTTATTTTCAGGCGCGTATGAATACATCCCGTTTTCGGATTTATTGAATCAAATGTGTAAACTCTCGTTCAGCTTTAATTTTATCCAATCAAAACAATTGTAATAAATAACATTGGAATTATACACAAATACACAACAGTCCTATCCCGTGGGGATCCAGGTTAGAATAGGTCCTCAGTACCCCCTTGCTTGTCGTAAGAGGTGACTAAATGGGTCGGTCCTTCTGATGAGACCGCAAAAACCAAGGTCCCGTGTCGCAGCAGGTGTGGCATGATAAAGATCCCTCCCTGCTCAATGGCCATAAGCGCCGAGCATAGGCCTAAATTTTGCAGCCCTTCACCGGCAGTGGTGACGTCTCCCTATGAGTGAAATATTCTCGAGAGGGACGTAAAACAATATTCAATCAATCACAACAGTCCTTGTTTAAACAATGTAACACAAGTATAAACTCAGTCTAATTAAAATCAGACCCCATACTCATTACCCAATAATATGATAATGAGTATGGGCTCTGATTTTAATCAGACTGGTGTAGACTAATCTTGCACTGATTACTAGAGTCTTGGAGGTCAGACAATATTCTATTAAAAAACATAAGGTAAGGATAGTAGCAATACCAGCTGGTAGCAGGAATTAGGTGTCTGCTCCAACTTTCATCCATACATATCAATATACAAAACAGAGGTAGAAAGGTTAAGAGTCAATTTAAAGTTTATTTCATGACAATTACAGTAAAAAACAAGTTCTAAAACTTTAATTCTTCCCAACGGCTCAAATATTCATTGCAAAGGGGTCAACAATGTGGAAGGAAACTGTTTCAGTACCAGGAGGAAACCAACGAGTCCAAGTGAGTGACTAATAGAATCCTTCATTAGTACGAGTGTGAGATAGGGAAATTCCACCGAGGGGACAAGATTCGCAGTCTTGGACGAGGCTTTGCCGAGTCCTAGACAGCGAATCTTGTTCCAGAGGTGGAATTTCCCTATCCCACACGAGTAAATAATGAAGGATTATTTTTCTCACATTTTAACTACAGTTTAGTGCATAAAATTAGGAGCTTTCAGAAAATTTTAGATTATCAAAATCCTCATTTGAACTTCGATGCAAAAACTAATTAGATAGGCAGAAAGAGCATACCCGAAAATGGTTTACACTGTAAGTGTAAACTAAAAACCCCAAGGTTGTCCACCAGAAAGCTATACTACATTAAAATTTAAAGATAACAATGCAAAATATTTTTACTTCACCGTGTAACGTAAATCTTCACCGTGTAACGTAAATCATAGAAAATATATGACGTCACAATCAAATGACGTCGCAGCAGTGTGAGACAGAAAAATCTCACATGGCTGTCTCACATGGGTAAAGTCGATCTCACACTGGTGATAATGTGAGAAAATACCCTCTCACATACAATCAAAGCAAATAAAAAACGTACTAAAGCTGGGGTAAGAGTGAGAGGAATCCCACCCATCTCCCGCAAGTTGTTATGTAAAAGCAGCAGTAAGAATCTGTTTGTTTATATGGATTTATTGTCCCTTTGAGAATTTTTCATTCATATCCAGGGTTTGACACACCATTCAGGCAAACTAGATACTGATCTCAGGTTGTCCCGAGTGGGTTTCAGGTTGCCCAAACAAAAATATCAAATAAAAAGGATTTTAAGTATATTTGATTACTTTAAAATTTATTGCATTTCTATTTTGAAACAGAATCTGATCAACCCTCATTTCACTCACATCATTTTCTGAACAGTCTCATTGTCATCCATCCCCTCATCATCACTCTCATACTTTGAAACTTTCCATGCTCTCTACTACTACATTCTCTCCACTCTGACTCAAATTTCTGTCATTCTCAACTTTATTTCACACTACTTTCAAAACTTTCACTCTCTGTTTCAGCCAGAATGTAAACTATTCATTCTGTCCTTAAAGTTTTCATTTTTTGTTTGTTTGATATTCGTAGGATTGGTTAACTATATATCGTTAACCGATTGGTGACTGTATTATCTGCCATAATACTATCCATCTCATTGCGATCCAGCCTCACCCTCCAACACCTCCCAAATGCACCAACATAGTGAAGTTGAAGTGTGTTGTAGTAACATTCCATATGCTCCGTATGGGACGTATGGGTTGTCCCATGGTTTAAAAATAAATAAATAAGGACCATCATGTACCAACACGTCTGATGACTGCGGTACTGTCTTTTGATGGCCGGACACATACATGTGATGGTCGTATGTCATAAATTATAATGAAATAAAGAAGTAACTTATATTTATAAAAACTAAATAAAAAGTAAAAATTAATGAAATGAATTATAATTTTTATTTATATAATAATTTTAATAATAATTTTATTTAATTTGTTCAATAAATTAAAAAAAAAAAAAATTACACTAATTAAAGTATTTTTTATTTATAATAAATTATAT
This sequence comes from Ostrea edulis, assembly GCF_947568905.1. Taxonomy (NCBI): domain Eukaryota; kingdom Metazoa; phylum Mollusca; class Bivalvia; order Ostreida; family Ostreidae; genus Ostrea; species Ostrea edulis. Next base: position 49,543,796 of record NC_079164.1, read on the forward strand.
TTTTATTTATATATATAATAATTTTAATAATGATTTTTATTTAATTTATTCCTTAAGTAAATTAAAATTTTAAAAAATATAATAAGTAAATATAAAATTAAATATTTAAAATATTTGTTATTTATTTGAATTCTAATAGAACGTAATAATTAGTAATCGCACGAGTCTCCGTCCTTCGTCCAATTCAAGATACACCGAAATAAATATACCATAACTATTACATAATTATTAATATTAGTAACAGGTGATAGTAATATGGATGTAGGTATGTATATACATGTGAAATAACTCAAATATATACAGAAAAGAATTAGGGTAGGGTCGCCAAAGAAAATTTTGATAATAGAGTGCCACTAGTTATTACTTTGTTAATCATAAATTATAAAATTATGCCAGACAACAATTTTGAGATCATCATCAGGCAAGAATTTTGAGGTCGTCGTCAGGTGTTACACCTCAGACCCTGAACCATGTTTCTGTAACTGGATCCAGCTCGTAGCACGACATGGCTCCATAATTCTTATTCGATAGTATGTATTATGTGTATAAAACTGAAGATGTATAATGTAATAAGTGGTGAGTTAGTACTTATGATAAAATTGTATGACAGATAAAATACAAACCATAAGAAGTGGTATACTTAATTACATAACATATACATTTGATTAAATAATGAAAATACAGAATAGATGCAAAATCACAAATCGCATACATCCAACAAGCTTACATATATTAAATATAATAGTATGCAGCAGGCCTGCATACATACAAACTGCGACATTGCATCTAAATGTTCTTCATAAAAAGAAGTTTACAAAATACATACGTATAATAACATACCTGGATTTTATGTATTTTTGCATATACGTATAATATACCGGGATTTGATGTATAGCTGCATCTATATTTAACTACATGTTTATATAAACTAAAACGATAAAAACGCAAAGTTTATATTCCTAATATTAATATGCTACGATACTTATATATGTAATTGTTTACATACTAATAAACATATAGTTATACACGATAGAAAACCCGAATTATATGCTTAGATGTTTATATAAGTATAACACATGTAGTTGTTTCTATGGTAGTAAACATACAAAAATTTAACATTAGAATAATGATGCTTAGTGGTTTTCATACTTATAAACATAAGCTATTCATTCTGTCCTTAATGTTTTCATTCCTCTGTCTTTTCCTTGGGTCTGGTGTTTCTTAAAGGTGGTGAATGAAGTTAATAGTTTATACCAATTCACAACCAGAACTGTGTGAATGATTTTAACCCCCAACTAAAGACTGAGGTAGCGAAGTAAGAACAAACCATTTTCTCATCTTCATAAATGAAGACGTCTATGATGTCTTCAACAGCCAGAGTACTCTTTGCAGTTTACATTATTTGTATTTAATTCTTAAATATACAGATAATAGTGACAATCCACACACGACACTGGGTCACCAGGGTGGAAATGACAAGGTGGTTAGCGGAAATGTTGAGCCTTGTATATCAAGATATTACCAGCTGTAGGTGAAATGCCTCTTTAGACCTATGCTTAGCGCTCTGGACCTTAGCAGTTAAGGTTCTTTATTGTGCCAAAACCTACTGTGACACAGGACCTTAATTTTTGAGGTCTCGTCAGAAAGATCAATGGCTCTCTCAAAATGTCAAGTGTTTGGCGAAGGAGCAGTCATTGCGTGTCTTAGGTTTGATGTGAGACTCGAACCCATGAGCATCAATCACAAAGCAAACCCTTAAAACCAGTCGAGCCACTTTGATCAGTTCTGAAAGAGTCGAAGGAAATCTCAGATTAAATATGGCAATGATTGAATGATGATGGTGATGGTGAAGCAGTGTTCGAAATTGGTTTAAAACTTGGTATAGACCACGGGTCTATGCCAAAACAAGATGACATAGATTTCATCGAATTGACATAGATTGCAACATTGGAAAAAATAACACAAATTTAAAACATTGTTATTTTCTTCTAATGTACTTAGAAAGCATATTTTCTTTAAATTTCCATAACAGTGTCCTCCTTTCCTCATAATGTTTATCAGACGTCGACTTTTGGGATTATAACTCTATTGCTTTAAACCTAGAAAATCAGCATAGACAATTTGGTCTATCCCAATTACAATTGGCATAGACTGGTGTCATTTGACATAGACTTGGTCTATTGGTCTATGGTTAATTTCGAGCACTGGTGAAGATTTAAAGTGCAGATTGCCCAGTAGGGGTCCTGCTACACTAGGTTTGTTGGAATGATTGAGTAGGCCTTGATTGTCTGTGTTATAGAGGCATGAAAACAATGGAAGCATGGGGTAATTGTGTGATAAGGAAAACTAATAATGCTGACTTAAATTACCCCATATTTCCATTGTGTTTTCGTACTTCCCATAATACCTTATGTTTATATTGGATTGATGGATTGTATTGTTTAATGTCCCTCTCGAGAATCTTTCACTCATGCAGACATCACCACTGCCGATGAAGGGCAAAATTTAGGTCTATGCTTGGTGCTTACGTCCTTTGAGCAGGAAGGGATCTTTATCGTGCCATATCTGCTGTGACACGGGGCCTCAGTTTTTTCAGTCTCTTCCAAAAGACCGCCCCATTTAGTTGCCTCTTACAACAAGCAAGGGATACTGAGGACATATTCTAACCCGGATCCCTACAGGATTGTTTATATTTGTGATAAAACTTTTATGCTTACAAATATAGATATAGGCTTGTGTGTCAAGTTGAAATGCCACTTGTGTGTCACAGTGCTTTCATTGAAAAATGAAATAAACAGCAAAGGATTGTTACAGGCAAAATATTGGCAAACATAAATATTATGTGATATTGTAAATTTATATTAATAATTAATCTAATGTTGATTTTCAGACTGTTAATTGAAAGGTGTACAAGTTTTCGAAAATGTTTCCTCAAAGAGTATCCAAACCTCCAGACCACATTACAGAGTCTAGGTAGACTAAGAATTGGATAGGTTTAGGTAAGAATTTTTGTATTTTTATTGAGTCTTGATATCGTTCGATTCCTTGTCATTTAGATGCATAATTCTGGTAAGGATGAGATAATGATACCTTGAAAAAGGAATAACAAGAATACATACCCATATAAAAACACATATTTCTGTTTACAAATTTTTAGAAATGATCAGAACTGTGCATGGGACAAAGAATGGAGGAAGTGTCTATCAGTCAGAAGCAATCATTAAACCCAGAGGGAAAGGGGAAAAATATGGATTCAGAGACGCCCTTATATCAAGAAGCCAAAGTTCCCTCAGTAGTTTGTAAGTATGCAGAGGAAACTGTAGTGGCTTGCAGAAACTTAGAAGACAAGATAGAGAACCAGGAAGTGAAGTGTAGAGCAGACAAGGAGTATACAAATAAACAGTTTGAAATCCATGATGCAATGACCAAAAATATAAATCTAATGACCAAACAAGATCTGCGTGGAACAGGGGACAGGGAACTAAGCCATGTATCCAACCATCCACACCAGGAATTAATTGTAATTAAAGGTGTAAACCAGGAACCAAAGCTGAACCCAAGTCAAGAGCCAAATAGTGTTGACATATCTGATAACTTTAAAATGCATAATATTTTACAAGAATCTAACAGCAATAATCCAGAAATACTCAGAGCAGATGGTTCAGAGAGTGCTCCTACAGGTAATGAGTGTTTATCCCACTCAGCCACTGATCTCCATGTGGGTGTACCTAGTTGTTCTCTTACACAAGTTAAGCAAGAAATTCCGGAACATATACAAAATGCTGAAAGTTTACACAATCACACGGATGAATATGTCTCAGTCGGTGAAGATGGAAATGGAACAGCATTCATGGATAAAGAAATTATGAATCTCAATGAGCTTGTCATAGAATCTGAAAATTCCCCAAATATTTTAGGATGTGTGCCAAAGAGAAGGGGTAGACCTAAAGGAAGTGGTAAAAGTATGAAATCCAAGACAACACTGCATAATAAAGGCAAACGTGGCAAGAAGGGGGAAAATTTAGGGAGGAAATCATGTGCAGATCAAAACAAGAAACACATCAAATCTAATAAATTCAAAGGTGCCAAAGAAATGAGGGTTCAAATTCCTAAATTGCAGAAAAGTATCGAGGGTGAAAATCAAGATGATGCCCAAAGTTTTCAGAACCTTCCTCTCGGCAAATGTCAGTCCAAGAGAAAACAAGTTAGTAAAATTTGCAAAGAATCAAAGTCAGCAAAGAAACGGATGGCAAGAATTGAAACTGACATAGAGATCAAGCTAGAACCAGAGTCATCAGACGAAGACAATTTCGATAACGACCCAGATTATTTCCCCATTAAAGAGGAACCAGAGTCCCCAGGCAGAGGAAAACGGCCTCGAATAGGGCGTCCTCCCAAAATTGGATGCAACCCTTGCAAGAAATGTGATGCCAGATTTCCAACAAAGAGACTGTTGTTAGCTCATCAGAGAGTCCACTCCCTTCCAAAACAGTCCTGTCGTTTTTGTGACTTTGAAGCAAAGTCTGTTGTGGTTATGATGGAACATGAGGCCAAGCATACTCATGAGAAGCCATTCAAGTGTGACCACCCTGATTGTGATTATGCCTCAAGGTCAAATGTAGATTTGCAAAGGCATAAATCCAAACACTCCACAGAGAAGAAATTCAAATGCCCTTATGAAAACTGTGACTTTGTGACCAAATGGCAGAGGAATATCCGCCATCATGTTTTACGTCACACAGATGAACGTCCCTATCCATGCCATCTTTGTCCTCAGTCATTCAAACGGGTTCAAGATCTCAAGTATCACTTATATCGTCACAGTGATGACAAACCAATTGCCTGTGATGAGTGTGATTTTAGGTGTAAAACTAATTTCGAACTCAAATGCCATAAGCTTAAACACAGCGATGTTAGAAATTATGCTTGTACTCATCCTGGCTGCACTCAGAGGACCAAATCTAAAAGTGACCTGACCAAACACATGAAAATCCACTCAGATCACAAAGATTATATCTGTGATGAATGTGGGAAGGGGTTTCGAACCAGAGCCTGTTTGTCTAAACATCTTCAGAGACATTCTGATATTAGACCATACTCCTGTGATATCTGTAACAGAGCTTTCAAAGTCAAAGTGGCTTTAAGGAAACATGTTGTTTTGCATTCAGAATATAGACCTTTTTCCTGTGAAATGTGTGGACAGAAATTCTCCAGCAAGTCCAACAAGAATGTTCACATGAAAACTCATGATTACTCAGACAGACCATATCCATGCCCTGTGTGTCCATATGCAGCCAAAATCCAGAGCCATCTTTTATCCCATATAGGCTCCATGCATGGTAATTCCTATGCTTATTTTTGTGAAGTCTGTAAGAAACCGTTCAAGAGATATGGACAGTTAAAAGTACATCATGTGAGAATGCACCCAGAAGTGGACTTTGGGAAAATCAAAACCGAGAATCAGATGCAGCTAACAGAAATGGATGATGGAACAGTAATGAATTTTACTTTTGATGAGAACTCGGTGGCAGGTGTTGAGGAATGCATAAATTCCGTCATTGCAGAAGCAAGAGATGCTGTCAAAATTGAAGAAAAAGATTTTTCCATCAAGCGGACAGAAGTGAAAAATGAAGATTCTGACTATTTGCCAGATTCTGTTGTGGTAGATGAAGAATATGTAGGTACTTCCGATATTCACCAAAAGGAGAGAAAAAAGAGAGGTAGACCAAGGAAAGTCAGACATGATGCAGAAGTCCAAAAGACGAATGTTAAAGTGCAAGACATGAAAGTTCAGAGTGATGCTGAAAAGTTACATGAAAATCTAACACTCACTGAAAAATTATCGACTGCTGCAGAGGATAAAGATGTCAAAGTTGGAAGTGTTCTTGAAAATTTAGATTCAAATGTCACTTTGACCCCTTTATCCCTTAATGTAATTACAGAAGACCTTCAATCTGAAAAGCCCTTAAAAAATGAAGATTCATCCAAGGCCCCTGCAACTCTGACTATATACGAGGGGGGATTTAGACTGCCTCTGGCCACGAAAGGTTTTAAATTCAACTTTGACAAAACTGGAAAGAAGCCTAAATCTTGGTTCATGAATCCAGACAACATGCACAAAGGCCCTAGAGAGCATCAGATGAAGTACCTCGCCAAGAAGGATACAGAGTACAAATATTACTTGAAAGCTCAGAGAAAAAAGATGGTAGGCAGGAACAAAGTTCTGGAGAGCTTGGAGAGGCGAAGGAAAAGTGCTGCCAAACGATTCGCAACAGGAATAGCAAAATCAATAAAAAGACGCCATGGTAAGGCTCAGTTCAGATTCACTAAAGTGGTGGAGGAAAATGAGGATCCCACTTGTATACAAAAGCAGTCCAGTAGTAGACCAAGTTCATTGTTGGAGAGCATTCCAAGCCAAAGTTTACCAAAACTCATCTTCAAAAAGAAACCAGATAAGCAGGAAGAGTATGAATGTATCAATAAGGAGGAGATGGAAACATTTGTACAAAATAAAAATACAGAACATGAAAAACCAAGCAATCATGTAGATGATAATGAAGCAACAGAATCATTTGTAACAAAGTCATCTATCAAAAATATTGGCAGAAAAAAGATTGAAAGTGTCCAAAGTACAGACAGGGTCTGTTTTAAAAAAAGAGGAAGACCTAAAACAAAGAAATTGGAAAAAAATGTGAAAAACCCCACTAAGAACGCTCGACAGAGTAAAGAGGACCAACAGATAAAAAACTCTCAGCCGCCTTGTAAAAAGACAAAAACAAAGTCAAATGATATACAGGGAAAGAAGAAAAAAGTTGTCTCAGAATCTCAAGAAACTGCAAAGGATAAAAAAAGGGGAAGACCAAGAAAGAGTGAGTTAGAGAGCTGTGTCACAAAAAAATCTAAGATATGCCATGAAACTGCAGTGATCCCAAAAAAGAAAGGTGGAAGAAAGAGAGCTCAAGATAAGACAGTTAACAAACCTACAGCCGGTAAAGGGAGGAGAGCAAGAAGGCAGAAAGGTAAGACATTTATACTTCAGATGGGTGATATGAAATATCTTTTGAATTACTGTGGAATCATTAGAATTCGTGGTGGCTCAATTTTTGTGGAATTCATGGGTACCCCTCACCCACGAATTTACATCCTCAATGAAAGCAAACATTCCAAAGTTATCTTTCTTACAAATATATAAATCCACGAAATTAAGTCCCCACGAACCTGTAAAAATTCAGCAATCCACGTAAATTGGCCCCCACGAATTTAAATGATTCTACAGTATATCTTAATTATTAATCACAGTGAAGGCTCTGCAAAGGAGGGCATCCCTCGTCGTCACAAGTCGAGGGTTATTGATTCGTTACCTCGTACTAACCATTGACATCAGTTGCTATATAAAAGTTGGGCTCATTAGACCATTACGCAATCCACTATATATAAAACATCCAATGAAATCACTGCATCTTGTTATGGTGTACTTGGATACAAATGACGCGATCCATACTGCTGTATTGATAAACACATGCAATTGTAATATTTACACCACTAATTACGTTTATTGATCATAGTAGATCAAATTTGGAAACCTTTTTGTTTAAGACAATATTGCTTAAATGATTGAAATAGCCATAACTGTAGGTATCAATACACGTGTTTTTATTTGAATTTCTCGCTTTACATTGTTATAAATAGAACCACATTCTCATTGGTTCCCATTCTTTTGTGGAAACAATCACGAGCCCAACTTTTTGATAGTCACTGATGTCAAGGGTTAGTGCGAGGTAACGAATCAATAACTCTTGACTTGTAAAGATGAGCATCCCTTTACTTTCTCAATGTTCTCTCAGGTGACCTTGACCTTTTAATGACAGGATAAAAAATATAATTTAAAGCTTGTACTGGATGCCATCAGACACATGAGCACACAAATACACAGGTACAGGTGTTGCACAGGCAGTATACATATATACTTAGGAGTCATAAAATAATCAATCGAAATATTAAGTCTCTCAGCTTGATTTTGGTAAATTTATAAATTTAAAAATTTTAGTTATAATATATGTCTTTTCACCACTTTCCATTACACTGGCTAATATGGTATTAATTTTGCTTGTGCAGGTCCCTTTGTAATTGAATGGGAAACTGGAGACCAAGAGGAATCTGTAATAAAAAATGAGGAGTTGGATCCAGAACTACCCGAGATGGAAGCCAAAGTAGAAACTACGTTAGTCTCTGAAAACATTTGTTTTAACAATGGAAGCAAAGATGCTACTGTACCGGAGAGATTAACCATAGTCGACTCCATAACTATGGAAATGGTAACCAGTATGAAAATAGAGCCTCCGGAGCAGACTGATTACCAAGGAAACTATGTTGATGACAGCCATGTTGTTTCAGATGTTCCAGCTGACATGGAGGGGCGATTACCTGATGATTTGCTGGTTATGCAAGACTATGTTAGTGATATAGGGCAACTGTAAGGAGTTAGACCTGTTCTGGTTGATGTTGTTTTGTGTTAATATTGTTTTATTTGTGCTCAATTTGTTGTCCCTGGTTTGTTGCCAGTTTCATGTATATTTAAGCTGATGATGTAGTGAAGTTTTGAGTATTCTGTTTATCATAGGTTATCAAATAACCACCAGGAAATATGCCCTCTAGCACAGTAAAGCAGACTGAGTTTGGGAAGCCTGCATCAAGAGAAAGACCAAGGGCAGACATATCCCCAATATTCTCTGTCATTGTAATTCTGGAAGTGAACATTTGTCTTCATTTTTGATGTCGGAGGAAGTGTTTACAGCTGACATTATTTGTAAACAGATGTGACATCACAATTGAGTATATAAGTAAAAGTAAATCCAGGGCTTTTACAGTGCTGGCTTTTTGAGTTAATAAAAGCCTGGATACTTTCTATAGAAAATACATGTATTAAATTATATAATAAGGCATAATCTTGTCAGATCCATAATGTGGCTGTATATGGTTAAACTGGTTGTTAGTAATAATAATAACACCTTATATAGAGAAAGTGATCTGATTGGTGCAGCACAATTCTTCACCTTTTGAATTTAATATAATTCAATATGTAATGAAGCACATGATAAAAACTCAAAGATATACATCTACAAATTATATAGTATAGATAGAGATTCAAGAAGTCAATATGTATCGAAACAATGTAGGGCATGTCATAAAGAAATTGTCTCTAAATGGGAAAAAAGGGTCAATGATAAACTATTTACCGGTAATCATAATAGCAGAAATGTTGGTTATGAAATGCACCTTTGATAAAAACTTCAAGGACAGTCATATTCTCTCATCATAAACAATCTATGACTTTAATAAAATTACAGTCATACCTCGTTATCTCGAACTCAATGGGACTGAGAAAAAACTTTGAGATATCCAAGGATTCTAGATATCGAGGGTAAAATGCTTAAAGAATAAGTGGTTGGGACTTCTGAATCACTTTGACATATCCATGGTATTTGAGATATCGGTGTTTGATATACTGAAGTTCAACTGTAGTAATATTTCAATGTATAAAACAATTTTCACTATGACTGTTTTTCGTTCTACAAATTGACTATGTGTTTTTGTTTTACTGTAGACAAGTGTGCTATGATCATTGTGCTCCTCAAGAACTTACATGATGAACAAAATCAATCTTTTTACATATTGTGTGTTTATATATAGATATTTTATTTATTACAATGAAACTATGTTCTCATGCTGGGTGTTTATTTTCTTATTGAAATCCATATGATACATATATATTTTTATTTATTTGTTTCTTGATGTGGATATTTTCGTGCTCGTTATTTTGTGTTTTTCTTAGAAAGATCTGTTGTATCTCTACAAATATTTTCATTTTTCCTGTAGATATGAATGTGCTAAGACTATATACTTTCATCCACTATGTTCTGATGATTTAAAAAGTGCATGGGTTTTTTATGGATATGTTATTGTAACGAGAGAGGGAGACAACACAATGGACCAGACCAGGCTTCGGACCTGGGCCCCCTGAATTTTCTAGTCAGGAAGGAAGAAATGCAATGGACCAGACCAGGATTCAAACCCTGAATTTTCTAGTCAGGTGCTCTACCAACTGAGATATCTGGACACCAGCAATTGAACCTGTTTAACTTCCACAAATGTCTCCACACCTTGAAGACATCTACCGAGGATTTTTATTCCGGTCTGGTCCGTTGCATCATCTCCCTTCCTGTTACAGTCATCTATATGTCTTCAAGGATAATATGCTAAAGTTCAGTTTGGTAACTCAACAAACACTGTCAAATATTGTTTTTTGGGGGTTTTTTCTCGATGTTATGCTTTAAATATGAATAAAACAATATATGTTCGTTGAAATGAAACTGTTTTGAGTTTCCTAAATATGAATAAAGCTGTGGGATCCAGCACATTGTTGTAGGGATGAATTATACATGTATTGATAAGTTACTCGCACAAAATACATGATGGGCAAGCTGCGATGGAGGGTATTGTGTCACTCAATGTCCCCCTCAGAACATATTTGTGCTTTTTTAAATTGGTGACTAATTAGGCATTCAGACAATTTAGAATATTTACAAAAAAGCTTATCAAACACCATCATGGAATACTTGTACTAATGTTAGGGAACATCTTGAATAAGAGGCTACTCTTAAGTATTCAGAAAGAAAAGAAAAAGGAATCTTGGAAATTTATATCACTCTAACTGCTGACTGTGTACATAGCTAAACGGGAGAAAGAATAAAATTCATGGTTGGCTGGCAATCTAAAAAAAAAAAAATACTACGAGAGACCCATGGGACAAATCCCTCACCTGAGCATTTGCATTTTCCATGCTAAACATTAAATCCAAAATATTGTTTGGGGTCATAGTATGAAAAAAAAAAAACCAACAAGATTGCTGTACGTAGCAATGTCCCCCACTGCCCCCCAAAAAAGTTGAAACACAAAAGTCCCATAACACCTGTACTAAAATTTGTTCAATCCTACAACATGAACAAAACCTGTTGAGCGGTTTCGGAGGAGTTGCGTCCACAAAGTGTTTCTATAGTGTAGCATCTACAAATTCAATAAAGTTCCATAACACCTGTAAAATTTATCGAATCAAAATGACGGCGCAATATGATCAACTACATATGGTGACTAACAATCCTACAAAATTTGAAGAAAATCCGTTGAGCAGTTTCGGAGAAGTTGCGTCCACAAAGTGTTTCTATAGTGTAGCATGTACAAATTCAACAAAGTTCCATAACTCCTGTAAAATTTATCGAATCAAAATGACGGCGCAATATGATCAACTACATATGGTGACTAACAATCCTACAAAATTTGAAGAAAATCCGTTGAGCAGTTTCGGAGAAGTTGCGTCCACAAAGTGTTTCTATAGTGTAGCATGTACAAATTCAACAAAGTTCCATAACTCCTGTAAAATTTATCGAATCAAAATGACGGCGCAATATGATCAACTACATATGGTGACTAACAATCCTACAAAATTTGAAGAAAATCCGTTGAGCAGTTTCGGAGAAGTTGCGTCCACAAAGTGTTTCTATAGTGTAGCATGTACAAATTCAACAAAGTTCCATAACTCCTGTAAAATTTATCGAATCAAAATGACGGCGCAATATGATCAACTACATATGGTGACTAACAATCCTACAAAATTTGAATGAAATCCAGTGAGCGGTTTCGGAGAAGTTGCGTCCACAAAATGTTCCTATAGTGTAACACGTACAAATTCAACAAAGTCCCATAACTCCAGTAAAAATTATCGAATCAAAATGGCGGCATTATATGATCAACTACACATGGTGACTAACAATCCTACAAAATATGAACAAAATCCATTGAGCGGTTTCTGAGGAGTTGCGTCCACAAAGTGAAGTGGGACGAACGGACGGACACCGGTATTTCTATGTTCCCTTCCGCGTTGCGGTGGGGTCAACAACAACTGGAATCTACACTACCCAAAGATACAATCTACCAGTAATTATAATCAGATTATATGTAACTGTTACATAGCAAAAGGATCTGACAGCATTGCATCTGAGGTCATGTTATTGACCTCAGTCTCATGAATAATTCAATAATATTTGACCAATAACTATAGCTTGACAAAGAATCAAGGACCAATCGGGAATCGTTTTACTGAAGCGTATTCGGATTGTAAGTTCACAAAAAATGGCGTTGATCGATACATGAAAAGTTTAAACAAATTAATTCCAAACATAACGATTGAAAGACCGAGGTTCTCTGTATTTAGGACCTTTTAGAATAAATGATTTGAGGTCCTCGTTTTCAAAAATTCAATCGTATGACTTTTCAACACTTTACACGACCATTCCTCACGATAAATTAAAGACTAGACCTTTTTAACATCATAGACAGTTGCTTCTTCAACAAAAATGGAAAACGCACTATTCATATCTAGTGATCAGTCATCCCAAAACTACTTTGTTAAACATGCGCGCATTAATTCAATTATTGCTCTCTTCAATTGAATTAATGATATCTTTAATTCATTTGAAGAGAGCAATAATTCTTTTAGAGAGAGCAACTAAATAATCAAAGATATCTTCAATTCAACATATCCACAATTGAATTAATGATCTCTTTAATTGAATTGTTGCTCTCTTTAAAAGAATTGATGCGCGCATTAATTCCTTATACAAAAGCATTGTAAATAATTAAAGATATCTTCAATTGAATTAAAGAGATCATCAAATTATTTATACCGAGCTCTAAATCAATTATTGCGAGCAATATTTCTACGAAATTGATGCTCTCATCAATTGAATTGAAGAGAGCAATAATTGAATTAATGCGCGCATTAAATCAATTATTGCTCTCATTAATTCAATTGATGCGCACATTAATTCAATTGATGAGAGCAATAATTGAATTGAAGCGCGCATTAATTCATTTGATGAGCGCAATAATTGATTTAATGCGCGCATTAATTCAATTAAAGAGAACAATAATTGAATTGATGATATCTTCAAATAATTGAAGATATCTTCAGTTATTTGAGTTTATGTTAATTTGGCGCTCCATATATTACAACATATCATTGGGTCAAATGCTGTCTGACGTGTTTCATACCGATTGTAAGGCCGTTCTTGGCACACTGATTTTGACTACGGATAACTCCGTTTACCTGATCAAGGTATACGATCGACAGGGGATATTTATCCCTCCTAGGCACCTGATCTCACCTCTGGTGTGTCCAGGGGTCCGTGTTTGCCCAGCTCTCTATTTTGTATTGCTTATAGGAGTTATTAGATTGATTACTGTTCGTTATCTTCACCTTTCATATAACTGTTGCGCCCAATCAATTTGCTGTTGTAAGTGTCGTGGAAAGAGTGTCGACGGAGATATGTCCACTGTTTTTACTGAGAACTCTGAGAAAAATGTCAATTACAGAGTGTGTTGTCTAAGCATAGAACAAAAAGTTAATATCTGCAATATTTCGGGAACCCCCATAACATTTAAACCTAATTCAGTACTTTGTTCTATGCAAAAGCCGAATGCTATTGATAGGGCATCTCTTACAGAGGGGGATATAATTGTAACAAGGTAGACTCTATAGAAGTAGGTAGAAAGATCATCATTGTCCGAGATTCGGTTTGTTACTGTAAACAACTTACTGAATAAATTCAGTCGCGTGTCATATTCTCCAAAATTTTCTTAGATCTAGGGTGAACTGACTTACTAAAAAATCATAACTCCTTTGACGAAGTCATGGGTATTTTTTAGAGGAGTGAAGTATTTCAGCAAGCTTGATTTGAGATATGGATATTGGCAGATAGAGATAAAAGAAAAGGACAAACAGTCAAAACAACTTTCTCGATAGGTAACCTTCGGTTCTAAGAGCACAATAGGATGTGTTTTAGTTTAACAAATGTTCCGGCCATGTTTCAAAGAGGAGTGTATTGGATACATGCATTTTAATTAAAGACTGTTTAATTCTTCTGGTATGGATTTCTCAAACTTATTAAGTTTGAGTTTTCTTTTATTTGAGTCCAAGTTTCAACTTAAGTTTTATGAGAAATGCAGCACTTTTAAATAACATTGTCAACGTTTAGAAGAGGTTTTCAGAAAAGCAGTCAATGCTATGAAACTTTAAGAGGACATACCCAATTGACATTTTCTCTAAATTATTTTTTGTATCTCCTCGATATGAAGAGTTCCTGTATAATTTCCAAAATACGTTGGAATTTTATATTGTAGTAATATTACCATGTAAACTTTGCATATCGGATACCCAAGCTCAGTTGTTAGATCACCAAATATGTGATACAAAGGTCCCGGGTTCGATTCCCGATTGTTTGAAAGATTCTCTCCTTCTTTGCTACATTAATATTCGTTTATCTACATACTATAATGCATAAGAGCTGACTCTAAAGCAGACATGGTGGCGGCCGCCACTTATTATCTGGCGGTCGCCATATAAATTAAGTGTCGGTCGCCACTTAATTTATGTGGCGGTCGCCACTTAATTTAACTGGAGGCCGCCACTTATTATCTGGCGGTCGCCATATAAATTAAGTGTCGGTCGCCACTTAATTTATGTGGCGGTCGCCACTTAATTTAACTGGAGGCCGCCACTTGTTATCTGGCGGCCCCAGTTAATTATATGGCGGCCGCCAGTTAAACTAACTGGCGGTCGCCACATGATTTATATGGTGGCCGCCACTCAATTTAAATCATTTATATGGCTGTCGCCAGTTATTCAACTCCTCTCTCTTTCTCTATCTCTCTCTCAAAATGAAAGGGATGCAATCCCTCCCCAATGCTTAGTAATATGTATGTGATATATATACAATTAAGAGAATTAAATTATTGTTTTTCGATTGTACTGTTAAATAAGTAGAACCACGGGGCTGACTCTCCATTTTTTTATTTCTCACAACGTTCAATTTCTGTTATTTTCACATGAAAACTAAGTTATTTTTACATGTGAAATAGGATTAAATGGCGGATCAGCCCCCACCCCACTCTTTTGGTGGCAGTAATGAATGGTAAAAATGTAATAATGAATTAACTGATCAAATGAAGGATGAACGGAGCCCCCCTCCCTCCAATTTATAGGAGTACGAAGTTTGGGCAAAAGAGACATTTTAGGTTCCTTTTCTGCTTGTCAACAATTGTAGAAGACAATTTCTCCTCCGACTGTCCCTATACACTTTGAAAAACGATGCTGCATGTTTGCGTACTATATTCTAAATCTTTCCAAAATAATCACTCAGCGATACGAATTACATTAATTGGCAGCCGCCAAATATAAATTAAGTGGCGGCCGCCAGATAAAATAACTGATAAGGGAATGGCCAACACCTACCATTATTTACATTTACTTATCTTTTCTCTTATATTTCTTTGAAATTGACATTGCTTTCATATGCGACAATGAATACATGTCTGTTGCAAACTAGTTCAATCCGGTTTTTAGTACCTTCTTGTCCGCGTAATCATTACCAAATATGGGCATTGTCAAGGTCAAAGGTTGCATTGGCTGTTCCGTTTAAAGTAAGGAACTAAATTGTGACCCTTTGAATCTACATATGTATATCTACATTTTAAATGGACAAATTGTACAGCAACTGAGAAACATATCTTTAATTATGTACATTTTCTTATTACGTGTAATTACTATGTAGAACTTCAAATCCCTATTTTGGCTCTCCCCTATGGCAAGCCCGTTTATCATTTATTCGAAAAATAAGATATCTCTTTAAATAAAAAAAAAATCTCTTATATTAAAAAGATATCTCTTTAAAATGAGAGCTATCTCTTAATTCTAAGAGACATCTCTCTAAAAATAGATATTTCTTTCACTTAGAGAGATATCTTTTACTTTTAGAGATATCTCTTACACTTAAAGGGATATCTCTTTCAATTAGAGATATCTCTTTTACTGTAAGAGATATTTCTTTCACTTTGAGAGATATCTCCTTCACTTAAAGAGATATCTCCCCAAGAATCCCTAGAGATATCTCTCAAAGTATTAGAGATATCTCTTTAATCAATGAAAAAGAGATATCTCTCTGAGAAAGAGATATCTCTTTCCAATATTTTTTATTATTTTGAATACTTAAGGAATTCTCCCTAAACCGGAAGCCGGCCAAAGCAAATCTGACCATGATGGCTGCAATCCTGTGCGAAGATTTTGCGTTTACTGCATGTGAAGTGTATACAGGTAGCAAAAAACAAAGACAATAAATTGAAGAAATATGCGAGCTAGACTAGATTTAGCCTCTCGGCAACTTGATAATGTCCCCCCAACCAGCTCTTCAAGTCATTATGATCACCAGGGGGGAAATCTAAAGAGATATCTCTCTTTGTGAAAATTTAAAGAGATATCTCTCTAACTTATAGAGATATCTCTTTTTACATTGATAGAGAGATATCTCGTTATGCTAGAGAGATATCTTTCTAGCTTTAAGAGATATCCCTCAAAGAGAAATATATATCTCCCAAGTGTAGAGATATCTCTTTTGTTTAAAGAGATATCTCTTTTGCATAATAAGATATATCTCTAACTTACAGAGGTATCTCTTTAACCAATAGAGATATCCCTCTTATTTAAAGAGATTTCTTATTTTACGAATAAATAGTAAAACTAGGGCTTGCCATACTCCCCTGCCTCCAGGGTGCACTGTTTGAAGAAACTTCAATAAATATAAGGAAAGTATGTTTCGACTTTCCTAGTTATGCAGATTGGTCATGGTTCTTAAAAATATTTTCAATGTTACCACAAATTATCTCGTGAAAAATAGCATTATGGCTCATTTACATTTAACAAACTTGACCATACCACCTATCTAAGCGTACTTTATAACAAGTTTGGTCGAAATTGGTTGATTGATTCATTATGGAAATGTTAATGACATTGATGATGGAATAGTTTTTTTTTTTTTAGATCACCTGAGTTGAAAGCTCAAGTGAGCCTTTCTGATCGCCTGTTGTCCGTCGTTTGTCTGTAAACATTTTACATTTTTGACTCCAGATTTCAACCAAACGTGCCACAAATCATCCTTGGGTGAAGGGCTTTCAAGTTTGTTCAAATGAAGGTCCATATCCCCTTCACAGGGGAGATAATCACAAAAATAGAGTGATGTCATTTAAAAATTTTCTTCTCAAGAACCACTGGGCCTGCAGGAAAGTAGAAATTTAATTAATGCTTCCTGACACAATGCAGATTCAATTTTGTTAAAGTCATGACCCCCGGGAGATATACAAATATATAGGGAAAATCTTTAAAAATCTTCTTAAGAACCACTGGGCTGGGAAAGTAGAAATTTACATGAAAGCTTCCTGACATAGTGCAGATTCAAGTTTGTTCAAATCATGGCACCCAGGGGTAGGATGGGGGCACAATAGGGGATCAAAGTTTTACAACGAATATATGGGGAAAATCTTTAAAAATCTTCTGAAGAATCACTACACCAGAAAAGTTTATATTTAAATGAAAGCTGCCTGACAAAGTGCACTCACTAGATTCAAGTTTCTTAAAATCATGGCTCCCGGGGGTTGGTTGGAGTTTTACATACAAGTATATATAGAGAAAATCTTCTCAAGAACCATTGAAGTTTACATTTACATGAAAGCTTTCTGACATAGTGCAGATTCAAGTTTGTAAAAATCACGGTCCCTGGGGGTAGGGTGGGGCCACAACAGAGATCAAAGTTTTACATGTGAATATATTAGGGAAAATGTTTAAATATGGGCCAAGGTGACTCAGGTGAGCGATGTGACCCATAGGCCTCTTGTTTGTTGTTGAGAAAAGCTCACTTGACACTCAAAGTCAATAAAAGCGTGCAATCGATGTCGCAGGCACTTTATTAGAAAATAAGCTATACCAAATCATATATTTTGTGTGTTATACATTCATGGAACCATAGCCTCCCTAGGCATGGTATACTTTTTATTTCCCCTTTACTTATAAACTTGGTAGGAAGCGTAGCTACCCTAATTTTGTAACGTACGTGACTGTCCCCGACTCAATTTTTAATATTGAACAAGCAAATATAAAAATCTGAGAGCGTGTTTTTAAATTTTCTTTACGTTAATATCATTTGTATTTCCTAAATTTTCATTCAATAAAAGTTTAACAACTTTTGTGTATGATTTTAAGCAGTGGTGTATATATTACTCCATGTCGCCAGATTATATTATGTGATCATAGGGTCAATTAAACACCCAATGTATGGACAAAGATTTCGTATTATCTTTATGTTTTTGATCTATTTTGGCGCTAAAATATTCAAAAACTGTGTGAAAATATTCATCAAGCGATATTTGGATGTGGCATTGAGAAAAAGTCATCATATTCTCAAAATTTTGCATTCTGATTTTAGAAATGTAACATACGATACAATAAACTTTTTATGAAAACGTATTTGCAGAGCAAATGTTACCCCTTTTATGAAAATCTCGTAGTGTACAGAGAATGAAAATATAAACATTTCTTTTGCAGACGTCATTGGTTGGTCTGAAATTTGACAAACGTGTCAAGATGTAACATTCGTGATGTAACATTCGTTACCGAGAAATTAATTAAAGGGAATGATAGAACAATTTCCGGCGTATTTTTGCTCTCTCTCTGCATGATGTGGTATACGACATGAACGTCTACTATGAACATTTGAGTTTGAAAGTCAATACGTGTTAAACTTTGAGAATTAGGATTAATTTTCTCTTACGGTAAGTACTGTTACAACAACTGCAATGTTTGATATACAATATTGATTAAGCAGATGGAATGTTTTGGTCTGAATTTGTTCTTCTGATATCAAAGAATGTATATCGTATTCCAAATATCTCGAAATTCTTCTGGTGTAAGAATTACATTGAGTAGAATGCTGGTAACATACGTTACTCAAAGTAACGTATGCTACTTAATGAAATGCTTGATTAGACATCAAATATTGAACTACATATTGACAAAATATCATCATTAATGATATGTTTGTTGAATATCAACTATGTTATGAAGAAACAAATGTGTTATTGTTCCCGTATTCACTAGCATATACAGATATCCTCTGCAAGAAATACAGGCCATGTTTTCCTCTGCTACTGTCCTATTTATGATACATGTAACTATGCAACTCTACATTTATCAATTTGCTAGAATTCAGCATCTTTTCATAATATATCTTAGAAATGAAGGGACTAATCTCTGATGATTGTTCTATGCAATCTTATAGAGGAATCATTCAAAAATATTTTATCTGAGTGTAACGTATGTTACCAGAAATTCCGTTACGTAATATTATTCTACTTGTTCTTAATTTTTTATTTATTTTTTTCAGAAATGGCGCTTGTGAGAGTAGAAGTACAGAATAACTACCATGAAAAAAATGTATTAAAACATAAGAACAACCATGAAAAAATGTTTTAGAAATAATAGTATATGCTCCCCTTGTGGCAATACTGAAAAGGTAGAATGTCTGTATAGACAGTGAAAATAAAGGGTTAACTACCGGTCAAAGGCTACCATAATGATACATGTAAGTTTTGTCTCTCAAAATACTTATAAGCAACTGGTCATTTGAGTAATTTTGTATGACCTTTGACCTTGTGACTTGGAATCCAATGGGGGTCATCTATTCATAAGGGGCACCAGTGTTTCAAGTTTGATGTCTATCAAGGAAAGATTTCTCAACGGACAATAGCGTATGTCCAGAGTAGTTTAACCGTTGTCCTTTTGACCTCAAAATTAATAGGGGACATCTATGTCTTAAGGTTCACGTTAAATATTCATTCATAACACCGCGTGGTGGATTATACTGACAGTTTCTATGGAAAGGTATTCCAAAATAAGCAACAAAAACATAAGATTAGGTATACATTTAATTAAAATGTTGGGAAATCAAACATTTTCTTTATATTATTATTGTAAACAGATTGTTAGAAATGGGTACATATGATTCTTTCCATTTTTTGAATAGAAATGATGTGTTTATAGTAATGAAAGGAAAAATAAGAAACATACGTTACTTTCATTGTTTATTATAACAAAGAGCAATCCAGGTTTCAAAATATGTGTGTTATTTCTATAAGAATCATAAGCATTTATATAGCGAAACATCAATCTATCACTTTTGTTTTAATCGCACATTTATTGCAAATTAACAAATTCAGAAGAAAAGACACATTTGGTAAAAAATTTTGCTTGTCTACGTTATATTTCTATTAAAATTGGTATTTCCATTGAATTAAATGATGTCGTTATGATTTTGCAACATCAATCGTAAAGAATAACTAATGGTGACATCGTTTTGGCATAATATTTTCATGGATGTACTGTTGTGTAAGTGTTGAAACATACGTTACATAGTTATAGCGCTACTTCATTTACATACAAAAAAGCTATCGAGTCTTTTGTTTTCATGTTTCATACATATTGAACTGTTCGAGAATATTTGTTAATCAATTTTATTTTTTGCCATTTCAAAGATATTGAAAGTGATATCTAGTCGTTTATTTTGCGCTCTTAAAATCTTATTGCTGACTTTTACAGTAGATAATTTCTTGTTGTGTTGATTAAATATTTTCTTTGAAAACCTGTATTTATTGTTTTTCGCAAATTAGAAAAATATATGCTCAGTCAATTCCAATACAAGTTATGGAATAATACATGGAAAATTAATGTTTATCTTACATATTATCATGTCAAGGACTCAGTAACGAAGGTTACATGTGAGAAAAATCTCAAAAAATATACCATACTTTGACCTACTGTAAAAAAAAATCTGTCACACTTAACTTGAAACAATTTGAGGTGAGTGTTCAACAGATATTTACCATTAATAAACGCATGTTACCATATATATTTTGAATGGTCAATAAACTATGATTTTGAAACCCTCAATTGCACGCTTTTATTGACTTTGGGTGTGAAGACTTCATTGCATGGTAATAATTTTATGGAAAGACTCTCTCCATCCATGAAGATAAATTAGTGGCTCTCTGATTTACCAATTCCCAATCTAATTGCATTCTTTTGAATTATTTAAAAGCGGATAAATCACTTTTCTCTATGAACTGCATTTGTGATTGAAACATTTCGTCAGTCTATATTAGAAATTGTCAAGAATCATGCACACGGGAATTCATAAGAAATTTTAGGCAAGCTAAGTGTTGAAAAGACAAGTGCCATTTGGGAAATCAGAAGTGCAATCCATACAATGTTCATTTAAGGGGACTCTTTACCAGAAATTATCAGTGAACTGCAAACATCTACATGTCTTTAAATTTGTATATGCTCAGTATATGGAGGGAGGGGAAATCACAAACACTGTGCTTAAAAAAAATCTTTTGAAACACAGGAAATGAAGGTGGTAAATTTGCACCCACAGGAAGTTGAACTCAGGCTGAAGACTGGCATCACAGGAAATGGACTCCAGGCCAATGGCTGGCATTTTGTTTAACTGCCATAAATGTTTCTATGAAGAAGAATCATCATTACTTTTTACTCTTGTGATTTGACAGAGATGAACATGCGTAAATTAATTGCTCAGTGTAAATATAAAGATTTTACAATATGTATATATACAAGACGCAAACTAGAAACATCAACAAAAATCATGTTATATATTCTGAATAAATAATCCAGAAATTTTGTTGTTATTTTTTTAAAACAGATTTAGTAGATGTGTGCATTATGTCATATATCAACCAATCAGTGACTACTGAAGCCGAAACCATGACAATTCTTAAAGACCTTCATCAGAGTAATTATATGCAAAGTTTGTTAGAGCCTCATGAATTTATAACTGTACGATTTGTCCTTTAAGTTGACGCATGCTTCTGGATGTTGGCATTCATAAGAGCATGAAATGATGCAGCAAAAAAGAAAAAAAAAAAAGAAAAAAAAAGAATATTGATTGTATATTGTTTAACGTCCCTCTCAAGAATCTTTCACTCACCATTGCCGGTGAAGGGCTGCCAAATTAAGGCTTATGTGTGGCACTTTTGGTCATTGAGCAGGGAGGGATCTTTATCGTGCCACACCTGCTGTGACACGGGGCCTCAGTTTTTGCAGTCTCATCCGAAGGACTCATTTAGTCACCTCTTACAACAAGCAAGGCGTACTGTGGACCTATTTTAACCCGAATAGGGTAATCAAGTTCTTAATTAAGTCTAGTAATGAAAGAAAAATGTTTACTTTTGCAAACACAACTCGAGTTTACCAACCTCTGATTTGTACCAGATTATCAAATGCATGAAACATGAAAATGCCAGTATGACAAATAGACAAGCTCTACACTATACATATACTTGTGTGTGTGTGTGTATATATATATACACATGTTGTTGAAATATTTCAACAAAGTGTTTAGAGTTTTTTCTGTATTTTACTTCCAAAAAAGAGACTTTTTTATATATACATGTATATGTATATATATATATATATATATATATATATATATATATATAAAACTAAAACTATATATAAAACTAAAAAATTACAAATTACAAATTAGAGACTTTGGATATATATATATATATATATATATATATATATATATATTGAATTACCCTTTCTCGAAAATGAGGACATTATAGGAAAAAACAAGTCTGTAACCTTTAAATGCTTTGAAAGACAGTGAGTTAAATTAAGCATTTGTTTTTGGTTATGTTAGCTGCTTATCGAATCTCAATCTTTCTTTTCCTCTGGCAGTCCTAAAAGGGTTCCTGGCGAGATATCAGCGCCACCATCAAGATTACAGCGCAGGGTAACTTCGTGGCATATAAATTTTGTTATTCGACATGAATTCACTCTTTACTATATTCTCTTTCCAGTGTAATGTTTTATCTGGGAATTGTCATGCAGGTTATTGTAAATAGAGAGTACTCCAGTAATCACTCCGTGATATGCCAATCATTGCTTCTTATATTAATTCATCATATAAAAGGAGATTACAAATCTAGAATTTATAGACAGAAGTCAATCAATGAAGAAAACTGTAATCTCTAATTTTGGTGGCAGCTTTCAGTAGCAGAACAGTTCCTTTCTATTTCCTGTCCTTTCCTGGCTAGTACGTGTCATTTCTTCCAGGGAGCATCCTGTCGCGAATTTCACTCATCATTTGAAATCATTTATATGATCATCGACCTCCAGCATCATAATCAACATGAGTAAATTATATCAGTATGATAAAACAGACTCTCAATACTGCCTTCGATTATCACAGCTTTGTAACATTCCATGAAACATCGTTTAAATAATTACTGAAACATTCAAGACAAATTATTTTTTTTTCTATTTTCCTTCTCTTGTTGGAATTGCAGCTTGATCATGGTAAGTTAAGGCTTAACGACTCAGCTACAAACTTTTTAAAAAAATAATGAAAATGAAAACTATATAAATTTGTGTTTTTATAAGTAAAGAAAATACAATTGACTAGATGGAATGAAATTTATTCCCATGATTTCTCAAGTACACCCAAATCAGCGGGGAGAAATTTTGAATACATTTTTTACAGGAAGGGGTAATATATTACAACTATTGAAGATCATAGAAAATTTACAGGTCCCATATTTGTTTGGACTTATTACAACCAAACTAAGCCAAAAACTTTTTATCAACCGAAGTATCCATTTTTTAAATACTGCATCGAGTGTCCTTTTAAAAGGATAAAATATATGACTATTACTCTATTTAAATATTGCATGTGTACTTTTAAAAGGATAAAATAATATTACGATTATTCTTTTTAAATATTGCACCAAGTGTCCTTTTAAAAGGATAAAATATATTACTATTTCTCTTTCTAAATATTACATCGAGTGGACAAAATATAATGCACTTTCTTTAATGCTGCACTTTTTTGAGATGAAAAGGACTAGCTGTATGCAATATAGCAGCTATATTCTGTCCCCTAAATTACATAATGAGATGGAAATATATAATTCGATCCTACATGAAATTTAGGAATGTCACTCCGTTTCAAAACACTTCATTGTGATGTCACTAAATAGTGATGCCACAAAAATTGCACAATTTCATATCCGTCACAATTTTCAGCAAAAATGTGGTATTTGATGTGTTGTTCTTATTTATTTGGTTGAGAAACAGAGCACACCATTTATTGACGTGTGAAATGTTAATATCAAAGACAATACATATATAACATGTTGTATATGTCTCTGATAATATCAATGAAATATGTAACACAAGTATCTGATCATGCCTGCACTCTGTTATTTCTAAACTAAAATGTAGTTAATATTTTGAACTTGTGACTAATGTACAGAAAGTATGGGAAATGATAATAGTTTGTGATGTCACAAAAACAATAGACAAAAAATGTTATTTTCACCATACATCATTTACATACCCAGAAGTTATATTACAGAAATAAGAATTGTAGAACTTTGAGGGTACATGCTAAAAATAATCTTTTTACTGATATGTGTACAACCTTTTATTGACTAAATATTCATGCATGTTTATACCAAAAATATCTAAAAATTGTGAACATGTACTGTAAATGACAAAAATTTTATTTTATATTGTCTTAAATCAAAAGGTTTACATTGTTGTCTTCCAAATTCTTTAGCATATACTATTCATAATGACAGCAAAGAAATTAAGTCAGGGAATTTATGTTGGTGGATTCGATACCTTAAAAATGCACAGAGAGAGAGAGAGAGAGAGAGAGAGAGAGAGAGAGAGAGAGAGAAAGAGAGCAATTACACATGCATGGTAATCCCCCTTATAAATTCATGACAAGAGGCCCATGGTTCACCTTGGCCCTGCTGTTGTAATTTTAATTTTTTGGCTATCTTTATTCCCAGGAAAACTTTGAACCCAACTTAACCCAAAAAGAGTCACATCATTATAATGATACAAGGTCATAGATCTGAAATGTAAGGTTTCTTAACAAGAGGCCCATGGGCCACATCGCTCACCTGAGTCACCTTGGTCCATATCAGAAGATTTTCCATATCTATTTGCATGTAAAACCGTAGTCCCTATTATGGCCCCAAACCTACCCCTGGAGGCCATGGTTTTTGCAAACTTGAATCTACACTATGTCAGAAAGCTTTCATGTAAATGTGAACTTCTTTGGCCCAATGGTTCTTGAGAAGATTTTTAAAGATTTTTCCTATATATTTGTATGTAAAACTTTGATCCCCTATTGTGGCCCCATCCTACCCCCGGGGGCCATGATTTTAAGAAACCTGAATCTGCACTATATCAGAAAGCTTTCATATAAATCTCAGCTTTTCTGGCTTAGTGGTTCTGGGAAGATGATTTTTAAAGATTTTTCCTATATATTTGTATGTAAAACTTTGACCCCCTATTGTGGCCCCATCCGAGCCCCGGGGGCCATGATCTTAACAATTTATAATCTGCACTATATCAGGAAGCTTTCATATAAATCTCAGCTTTTCTGGCTCAGTGGTTCTTGAGACGAAGATTTTAAAAGATTTTTCCTATAAATTTGTATGTAAAACTTTGATGCCCCCCTTGAGGCCCCATCCAATCCCCGGGGTCCATGATTTTAACAAACTTGAATCTGCACTATATCAACAACAACAAAAAAAAACCCCGAAAAAAAACCCAAAACAAAAAACTTTGACCCCCTATTGTGGCCCCATCCGATCCCCGGGGGCCATCATTTTAACAATTTAGAATCTGTACTATATCAGGAAGCTTTCATATAAATCTCAGCTTTTCTGGCTCAGTGGTTCTTGGGAAGAAGATTTTTAAAGATTTTTCCTATATATTTGTATGTAAAATTTTGAACCCCTATTGTGGCCCCATTCGACCCCCAGGGGCCATGATTTTAACAATTTAGAATCTGTACTATATCATAAAGCTTTCATATAAATCTCAGCTTTTCTGGCTCAGTGGTTCTTGGGAAGAAGATTTTTAAAGATGTTTCCTATATATTTGTATGTAAACCTTTGACCCCCTATTGTGGCCCCATCCGACCCCCGGGGGCCATGATTTTAACAATTTATAATCTGCACTATATCAGGAAGCTTTCATATAAATCTCAGCTTTTCTGGCTCAGTGGTTCTTGAGACGAAGATTTTTAAAGATGTTCCCTATATATTTGTATGTAAAACTTTGATCCCCTATTGTGGCCCCATCCAACCCCCGGGGGCCATGATTTGAACAAACTTGAATCTGCATTATGTCAGGAAGCTTTCATGTAAATCTCAGCTTTTCTGGCTTAGTGGTTCTTGAGAAGAAGATTTTTAAAGTTTTTCCCTATATATTTGTGTGCAAAACTTTGATCCCCCCTTGGGGCCCCATCCTATCCCCGGGGGCCATGATTTGAACAAACTTGAATCTGCACTATGTCAGAAAGTTTTCATGTAAAAATCAGCTTTTCTGACCCAGTGGTTCTTGAGAAGAAGATTTTTAAAGATTTTTCCTATATATTTGTATGTAAAACTTTGATCCCCTATTGTGGCCCCATCCAACCCCCGGGGCCCATGATTTGAACAAACTTGAATCTGCATTATGTCAGGAAGCTTTCATGTAAATCTCAGCTTTTCTGGCTTAGTGGTTCTTGAGAAGAAGATTTTTAAAGTTTTTCCCTATATATTTGTATGTAAAACTTTGATCCCCCCTTGTGGCCCCATCCTACCACCGGGGGCCATGATTTGAACAAACTTGAATCTGCAATATGTCAGGAAGCTTTCAGCTTTTCTGGCCCAGTGGTTCTTGAGAAGATTTTTAAATGACCCCACCCTATTTTTGCATTTTTGTGATAATCTCCCCTTTGAAAGGGACATGGCCCTTCATTTGAACAAACTTGAAAGCCCTTCACCCAAGGATGCTTTTGGCCAAGTTAGGTTGAAATTGGCCAAGTGGTTCTGGAGAAGAAGTCGAAAATGTGAAAAGTTTACAGACAGACAGACAGACAGACAGACGGACGCCGGACAAAATGTGATCAGAATAGCTCACTTGAACCTTCGGTTCAGGTGAGCTAAAAACCATTTGGCGAATATTAATTAAACTTTTGGCCAAATGGTTCACGAGAAGACTTTTAAAAGATGCCACATTTTTTTTTTTATTTTTTTACAAATACTTTTTAAATAATCTCACTTCAAAACGGGTGTGGCACTTCATTTGAATCCTCTTTATTCAAGCATACTTTGCAGGAAAATTGCCTGAAATTAGCCCTGTCGTTCTTGAGAAGTTGAAAATGTTAAAAGTTTGCAGATAGATGGATACCGAACAAAAAGTGATGAGGAAAGCTCACTTGAGCTTTCAGCTCAGGCGAGCTAAAAAGTAGACACATTCTTTCATTACACCTGTCAGATCTAAAATGTTTATAAATGCATTGGGTGAATTAAATCAAAATTTAATTGTTGTTTAGTGTCAGTTATTGCATTTTTCAATGAAAGGGTGTAAATGAAAATTCCCATGCTGATTTAACTTAAAACTTCAAAAAGAGGATTGACTATACTGCTTTTTGTTAACTCTTTCATCAATTTCGTAAAGAAAAATTTCTGGTTTGTAGGTATTCATTAACTGTTTCTGGTTTGTAGGTTTTCATTAACTGTTTCTGGTTTGTAGGATTTCTTTAACTGTTTCTTGTTTGTAGGATTTCTTTAACTGTTTCTGGTTTGTAGGATTTCTTTAACTGTTTCTGGTTTGTAGGATTTCATTAACTACATGTATGTCAATAGGCATGTTAAACTTTTCACTTTATTATTCTTCTTTTAATACATTGCAAATGCAATAGGACTTTCAGAGATATGGTCTGGAAACAAAAAATCATCAGACAGATTGTTATTCTTAATACCACCTTCACACTCACGGATTTTTCTTACGAGTCCTTACAGATCTCCAACTCATAGTCAATCACAAGCATTTGTAAATCACTCGTCGGTATTCGTTAATAACTCGTCACAACTCGCACACACTCATAAGGATAAGTACGTGAAAGTAGGGGCAAATTTTTTGACATGTCAAAAAAAAAATTCACAATTGTCCACGGATTTCATTTTCCATAAATAACTTGTAACAATCCGTAAGTATCGTAAACTGGTCGCAAGAACACGTAAACTACTCGTAAGAATCCGTAAAACACTCGTAAAGTTTTTTTTATGAATCTTTGCGGTTAATTTACGATATGTTACGGATAGTTTACGGAATATTAACAATGCCTAAGTGATATTTACGATTTCATTCACGTCGGGTTACAATCGCTTTAGGATTGTTCATAGTCATTACGAGCGCTTTACGTATAGATAGACACGATTACTTTACGAGGACATACTTAAACTTTACGATTAATACCACCTTCACACTCACGGATTTTTCTTACGAGCCCTTACGGATCTCTGAGTCGTAGTCAATCGCAAGCATTCGTAAATCACTCGTCGGTATCCGTGTCTAATTCGTAACGATCCGTGTACTTTTACGGATTTGTGGAATACGTAAGAAAAATCCGTGAATGTGAAGGTACCATTAATTAACTTCCTTCTACAGTATATCTCTAGACCGGCATCTGTCTAACCTGAGGTACAACAACCAGTTTGGGCAAATAACCATGATTTATTGTACATATAGAGACCAAAGTGTATGACTAAATAAATACATAAAGCAAAATCACATGAAGAGAATTAATACGGGTCTTCTTCAAGTCATGTGGAGTTATTGTATGAAGCTTAAAGACTTTCAAGGGTACCTGTAAAGTGCGAAACGAAACGAAATCTACCGAAACGAAACAGATTGTACAACCGAACTCTTTTAATTATAGTAATTAAAAATGGTATTTTAGGCCCTTGTGAAAGTTACCACATACAAATAAAATTCGCCTCCCTTTTGATGTAGGCTTTGGGCTAGACTGATACAAAGTTTTAAAAATTGGAATGGGGGGGGTTGAGTAAGCAAAACGTACATATCCGAATCCGAAGTTGATTAAATAACATGTACAATTAGTTTCAGATCCATAAATTTCAGAACGGAGGGTTACAGTCTCACAGGTCAGAGGTCTTAACGAGAGGTGGGGCCGTCGGCGCTGGATCCGCGTTTGGGCATAAATGCATGTTTCAGTGTTTTTTGCTCTAAAGACAAATCTAT
Source organism: Ostrea edulis (assembly GCF_947568905.1). NCBI lineage: Eukaryota > Metazoa > Mollusca > Bivalvia > Ostreida > Ostreidae > Ostrea > Ostrea edulis. The sequence goes on from NC_079164.1 coordinate 49,572,867, forward strand.
GTATACATGTGGATATTGTGTATTTGTATGTAGTATATCAAACGGTGGATTCTGAGTATGTCTTCCCGTTCTCTTTGTAATTTATGCTTCCCTTGTTCATAAGTCTTTTGATTTTACAAAATGCTGACCTCCTCCTGATATTATTGCATAAAACAATTTCCGTTTTCCGTCCTGTTTTCAATTTCACGTCTTAGCAACACCCCAAATGTATAGAGTTATCTTTAGACTCACTACATATCAATAATAACTTTTAATAATACATGCATATATATCTTACCGAATTGCATTCATATAATATGGTACATGTATACTATTTATTTCATTATTGAAAGTACTCGCACCTCAGCAGTTAGAGATAAAATAAGAGGTTAAGAGCTCTTCCTGCTTTCAACTTTCTCAGACACCAGCTTCTTCAAACAATGTATCTATACCCAAAAGGTGGATCCAACGCCGGGTCCCCCACCCCTCGTTTAGTGTGTTTCCCCAGACCTCTGAGACTGTAACACTCCGTTCTGAAATTTACTGATCCGAAACTAATTTCACATGGTATTTAATCAACTTCGGATATGTACTTTGTCCTTACTCACCCTTTCCAACTTTTAAAACTTTGTATCAGTCAAGCCCAAAGCCTAAATCAAAGGGGAGGCGAATTTTATTTATCTGTGGTAACTTTCACTGGGGCCTAAGATACCATTTTTAATTATTTTAATTTAAAAAGTTCGGTTATACAATCTATTTCGTTTCGTTTCAGTAGGTTTCGTTTCGTTTCGGTGGGTTTTATTTCGTTTCGGTAGATTTCGTTTCGTTTCGCACTTTACAGGTACCCTCCATAGGCGCTCCCCAGCTTAATTGTTAAAAAAAATATATATCTACTATACTATAAACATAACATTTATAGTATAGTAGATATATATTTTTTTTAACAATTAAGCTGGGGAGCGCCTATGGTACCCTCTTCTTCAAGTCATGTGGAGTTATTGTATGAAGCTTAAAGACTTTCAGAGATATACTGTGGAATCATTTTAATTCGTGGGGACCAATGTCCGTGGGTAAATATAATTTTGCTGGTTTGTGGTGACGTTATTTCATGGGTAAGTGATACAATGTCACTAGGAAAGATAACTCTACTTGGTTAAAAAAATTTTTTTTGAGGACATGTAACATTCGCAGGTAAGAGTGACCCACAAAATCCCCCACGAACAATGGTGATTCTGCAGTAGTCTGGAAATGAAAGTGTGACAGACAGACAAACCCAAATCAATGTCCCCTGCTTTTCACTGAAAGAAATTTTAGTTTGCAGCACGTGTCCTTTAGCTATGATATTATGAATATCAAATCAATTTATAAAATAACAAAAAATAACAATGCAAAACTATTTTTTAATGAATCTTCCTGGAAGAAACAAAGTTGATACAGTAATACTTTGAAATGCCCCAGAGTTTTCTTCATAGATTTCCCATCAAAGTTTGCTATAAATGTCACTGTACTAATGTCAAAACAAGGGAATAAAGCACTAACGGTGGGCAAATTTTTTGTACTTTAAATCAATAAATGAAGTTTGAGCTCTCTTCTCTAATTCCGCCAATTCTTTCACAGCTGGAGCCAGAGAGGCCACATGTCCTTGATAAGCTCCACCTTAAAAACAGAAGACAAAACAAATTGTTGAATGCATTTGTCACAAAATGGTGTAAAAGTAAGAATATGTCCTGAATTATCACACAAGATGCAGATAATGGTGTTAACTATTCAGGTTTCATCTAGGAAATTGAATACAGATTTTTTTTTTTTTTTTTTTTTTTTTTACATGATATAGTGTTAAAGATCCAATATTAAAAAAAATATTGAGAGAATGATGACAGACAGAATCTACAGCTCAGCATTAATACATTTTCAAAGTCTCAAGATTGAGTTTATAAGAAAATGATGTCAACACAATGGAAAAGTAACAGTACTTCAGTTTCATCGTATCTGTTCCAACATCAATTGACCATGTTTTTGTTGTTGAATGAGCAGTCAAAATTTAAGCAAAATCTCAGACTTAAGTCCAAGTTTCAACTTCGGTTTCTTTCGAGAAATTCAGGCCAGAGGTCATAAATTTTACATTGCTCATTGCAATCATTCAAACTGTTTGTCTGCTAGATGTCCATCAGTAAAGAGGATTTTCTATTGCATTTTCAATACATAACGTATATGACCAATCTAGCCCCACCTGGTACCTGGGGTAACGAATTTCACTATTTTGGTAGAGTGCTCAATGTCAATATATATCTCAATGCTCATTATAATCCATCGTCTCAAGCCATGGTCCAGAGTCCGCATATAGCTCTCTCTAGATGGGGGAGGATCGTACATATTGGCCGTGGTTTGCGACGATGATTATAATCATGCAAAATTTTTACCCCCTCGATGTCCAAAGGCAATGAAGTAGATTTTTCAAAAATATGATGCATTTTCAATAGATCAACTTAGCTTGGCCATCCTAGGATTTGAACCCAGGGGTTTAAAAATTTCACAGTATTGGTATAGGATTCATTATGCTCAATATAATCATGCAACATTTTGCCTCCATGATGTCCTGAAGCAAAGATTTTCTAATATATAATGCAATCTTAATATATAACCAACTTAGCTCCACCCTGGGGCAGAAACCCCGAACCACCTGGGTCAAGAATTTTACAGTTTGGAAAAGGGTTAATTGCTCATTATAATCATGCAAACAGTTTGACTGCTAGACGTCCAGAAGTAAAGAAGATTTTGAAGATTACATAAATTTTGATGGTTTTGGCCACACCCCTCAGACCCCAGGGAGGCAGTGACAAATTTCAAAATTTTGTTCCCCTTGACCTATAAATGTTATACTTGTAACAGGATGAGAGAAAATGCAACGGAACAGACCGGGATTTGAACCCGGGCCCCCTGAATCTCTAGTCAAGTGCTCTACCAACTGAGCTAACTGGCCACTGGTGATCGAATCCGGCTGACCACTACACTCCTCCCTCCTTATATGTCTTCACACCTGTGTCTTCACACCTGAAGACATCAACCCAGTATCTTTATCCCCTGGCAGGCATTTTCACCTGTCAGTTCTAGGTACTGTTCTACGGCACCAAATGTAACAGAAAGGGAGAAAATGCAACGGACCAGACCGGGATTTGAACCTGGGCCCCCTGAATCTCTAGTCAGGTACTCTACCAACTGAGCTAACTGGCCACTGGCGATCAAATCCGGTTGACTGCTACATACTGAAATTGGTTGAAACATTCCAGAGAAGTTGAAAATATTTAAAAGTTTATGACTAATGCATGAGGGACGACTTACAATGAAGGACAAAAAAATAGTAATTTGGTTTTTAAAAAATATGACATGACTATACATTCAAAGGTCTTCTGTGTCAATTTTAGCAGTGAGTATGCATTTTCAGCTGAAGAGATCTGCAAACCTACCTGTATTTTTGCGTTTCTGTCCATACGTCACTTTGCCATCAAACTCATTAAGAGGGACAGCCATGCTGGGATCCACCTTGTCAATTGTAATATCTAAATGTTCCTGTACATCTGACAGTAACTACAAAAAAAAAACACAACCCACCAACCAATTAACAAAAATCCTGCTGATTACCTTGGTAAGACAATGATCTCTCGTCTTTCACCAGGTTCACAATTCTTTTCATCAGCATAAATCATCACTAAATAAAGCATCAATTCTGTGGTTTTTATCACATATAGATGGGTGGATTTTATGAATTATCTGTTTAATTAAGGCAAGAATGAAGTTCTCTTTGAAAAGATTTATGATCATCCAAAATTCATTAGATGTTACCAATGCAGTATAAAGAACATGATAATACATACATAAAACTCAAACGGATCACAATCCTACACCTGGGAACAGCTTATTCACTTATTAAGAATCTGGTCATTTTGAAATTTAACTTATTTTAAAATAAAAGTTATTCCCTTGCAATTTTTTCCTTTTCTTTGAATTTAAAATGTCAGAAAGTTTGAAAATTGCTTAAATTGAAATATTAAAGTGAGGTAATTTTATAGTCCACTGAGCTGATTTCACAACAATTATAAAACTCACAGCTTGAAAGGATTTCATTTGTTGATGGATGTACATAGCATGTCAGGTAGCCAGTCAATTTGAAACCATTTGTATTTATTCATAATATCCAATACGAGATATGTATTTGGTCTTCATTTGTCATAAACACTAATAATAAAAATCGCTAAAACGCATCAAAGATGCGTATGGCCAAGTTGCAGTTAAGAAAATTATGCACGCTTGCATTCACAAAGTAAAAACATGCACGTATTTAATATAGTTTATAAGTATGAAGCTTTGAATGGCCGCAATAGGTATTTAGTGTGATAATGACCTTGACCTTTGGATTTCAAAAGCAACATGACTCTTGAATGTCATCAGGATTTGAAGTCTGATAAACATGCACCAGCAAGTACATGTATAAAAGTTAGAGGCAAGCTCAAATCTACAGTATATAGTGAAAAAGACACCTTGACCTTTGACCTCAAAATAAATAGGAACCTTCCTCTTCTGGATGTGATCAAAATATGCAAGTCTGACAAAGATGCAACAAGTAGTATGAAAGTTAGAGACCGGACAAGCTCAAATCTATGGCATTTAGTGACAAAGTGACCTTGACCTTTGTTCTTTTGACCTCAAAATAAATAGGAACCTTCCTCTTTTGGATGTGATCATGATATGCAAGTTTCACAAAGATGCCCCTAGTAGTATGAAAGTTAGAGACCGGACAAGCTCAAATCTATGGCATTTAGTGACAGTGACCTTTGACCTAAAAATAAATAGGAACCTTCCTCTTTTGGATGTGATCATGTTATGTAAGTCTCACAAAGATGCACCAAAAAGTATGGAAGTTAGAGACCGGACAAGCTAATTGTGGACGCCGCCCGCTCGCCCGACTGGACACCCATCCTTCGCCAATCTAAAAGCCGACATTTGCTATGCAACTCGGCTAATAAAATGACAAAATTATAATTTCTCAAGAAATAATACAAGCTCTTGAGTATTGAAAATGTTATGAAAGCCTAGTATGACCTATGGAGACGTCACCACTGCCAGTGAAGGGCTGCAAAATTTAGGCTTATGCTCGGTGCTTACGGCCTTTGGGCAGGGAGGGATCTTTATCGTGCCACACCTGCTGCAACATGAGGCCTCGGATTTTGTGGTCTCATCCAAAAGACCAAAATGTAAATATAAGTATTGAATAACATTTATTCAGTGAACTTGACACTATGAACTGCAATTGCTCTGCTGGAATATTTTTCTTGGAATACGGCCATAAAGCAATTGCAATTCATAATGTCATGGTCACCGAAAACATTATTTATCATGTATACCATCATGACAGTGTCTAACATCAATACATGTACAGTACATGTGTACCATCATGACAATGTCTAACATCAATACATGTACAGTACATGTGTACCATCATGACAGTGTCTAACATCAATACATGTACAGTACATGTGTACCATCATGACAGTGTCTAACATCAATACATGTACAGTACATGTGTACCATCATGACAATGTCTAACATCAATACATGTACAGTTTATGTGTACCATCATGACAATGTCTCTTTTCGGTTTCAAAGCAGATCTTTACATGTACATTCATTAACATCACATCAAATGGGAATGAAACATTTTAGTGACTTTTCATTTCTGTCACAAAAATACTGACTATTTACTCAGTCTGGTCTATGCAGAAGCAGGGAATGCCCTATTCCATGTCACATCTTCTAAGAGGACAATAAACTGTACAATCACCATTTTTGTTCTGTCTTTGGATGTAATACAGAGGATTTGTCTGTCATCAATTACCTTTAGTTTGCTCAGGTACAGACTTTCTCAGATTTTATTTTTACAGCAGACACTGGAGATTAGTACCACACAGAAGCTACGCCTACAGTAGTAGCATTTGAGGAACTCCATATCCTGCTGTTCAATCCCATGATCTGACAATCATCTCCTTTAATATGTGACAACTTAGCAGTAAAGCATGACCCAATGCATCACTTTGTAAGGCAATGAAATACAGCAGACCAGTTAGACATCATCTAATCCTGTTCTTCCCTATACGTCCATTATAACTATCTACAAATTGCTATCAAAAAGAGCCCCCATTAATAGTTTTCAGCATTCTTATACATTATTACTCTCTAAATATCTAAAATTCCAGAGGTGGGCTTGCCTGATATCTTTCTTTGTTTATTTAATTACTACAAATCATTAATGGGATTCCGTGAAACTGTCTGACAGATCTTATAATCCTTTAGCATTAGAAAAAAGCCATTAAGTCAATAGAAACAGCTCCAAATGAACGCAGAAGATTCTTACAAAAGCCCCATGGATCACATTGCTCACCTGAGCTATGGCATTTTTCCATATACAGCTATGCCCACACCCTTCTTT